>NC_058105.1:92270000-92573030 GCF_020171115.1 Neogale vison
CAAGATATTTAATATACTAAAGGCTGCATTTCATAATCTACTTAGAACCAGCAAGCGTGTCCCTAAAACTAGTTTCTAAAGCTAAAAATCTTAAATTAATGGTATGTTTCTATTTAAGAAACTTATCTAAAAAAAAAAATAGTAAAAAGTTGATACACATCAATAAGCATGCAAAGGAATGCAATTTGGTTTCAAATAACTAAATAAGCAACTCAAAATTCATAAACAGTAGTAGTAGTTAGAAGATAAAATCTCTAAGTTCTATGAAAACTTTCATAAAGTAAAGATACTATAATATTATAAGCATAGCAATACTTAGAATACTATCTAAGAAAATGTCTGGGTGGCTGAGTCAAAATTCATTTATCATCAAATATTTACTCAGAAGACAATTAAGTCAGGTGGTGGGTATTATAGAGGGCACGGCTTGCATGGAGCACTGGGTGTGGTGAAAAAATAATGAATAATTTTTTTCTGAAAATAAATAAATTGAAAAACAAACAAACAAAAAAAAAAGTTGTGAGACCCCCCCAAAAAAAAAAAAAAAGACAGTTAAGTTACACTGATTATAGTATACAGAAAGTAAAAAACTAACGATTTTATTACATCATCTCTATCTGCAAATCAACTATTTTAGGCTATAAATTCCTTAGAATGGTTGCTGAACAGTCACCTATAATTCATGTAATTTTACTTTTGTATCTTAAGCGGTACCTTTGAAGAAACTCTTCACAAGTGGAACATAAATTAATATGGATCTCTATGGCTTTTTGTCACAAAAAGCTGAAAAGCAGATATAACATACAAGTCTATCGATGGTCTAGCTTTCATTACAACTTGAGAAAAATATTTGAACAGGAAGTACTAAAAAAGCCTCTTTACTTATATTAATGCCAAACACAGAAGCTCCCTAGCTATAGTGATCATGTAGCAACCTCATCTGGGAAACTTCTGACCTAGAATCAGTTCGACATTTTTTGGACAACTTTCCCAAAGGCATTACCTAAATTATAAAGCTCCTGCAGACACTGGCGTGGGAGCCTGTGAAAACAAAAGCTGCAGCTCTCTGCACTTGGTATTCACTCATGTACAGAGGCCTCATGGCCTGCAAACTGAAGATTCTTTCATTGGAATTATGAAGTAGTGTTAAGAGAGTATTTACTAAAAATGTAAGCAACTAAGCAAGCTAGAGAATTAGATATAATAACAAATAAAAGAATCATAAGTTACATAGCATAACCAAAGTTCTCATTTACTAACTGCCAATTATACCTTAGCACTAGAGGCATTCTATCAAAAAACTCATGTTATTCTTTTAACAATCCTTTAATGTTAATGAACCGGAACCCCCCAAAATCTCATCCTCTCACCTACTCTAACAATTTTCTCCTCCTCCTGGGTTAATTTCTCCCTCTATACCTAATGCTGCCCAACAGCTTTCACCTCCCCACTTAAACTTTTTTCTGATTTCTCCCAACTTAAATTTAAAACAAAAAACAACTCTTAGGGGCGCCTGGGTGGCTCAGTGGGTTAAAGCCTCTGCCTTCAGCTCAGGTCATGATCCCAGGGTCCTGGGATTGAGCCCTGCATCAGGCTCTCTGCTCAGCGGGGAGCCTGCTTCCTCCTCTTTCTCTGCCAGCCTCTCTGCCTACTTGTGATCTCTGTCAAATAAATAAATAAAAATCTTTAAACAAAACAAAACAACTCTTAGTCCTACTTCCCTTCCAGCTATCACCTATTTCTCTTCTTCCTTTTTATGTCATGATCTGTGGGGATAGCACGCCTGGCACTGTGCAGCACACAGCCCACATGACTGAAGTATCTGTATTGGAACTGTCTACATTTATTGCTTTCAATTTCTTTTTCCATTTTACACTAAAGCCCATTACAGTTAGGCTTTTGCCCCCACCAATCCACTGAAATTGTTCTCATCCAAATGTTTTCTGTAAAGTGTCACACAGAAAATATTTTAGGCTTTGTAGACCACATACTCTGTTACACTTTTTTTTTTTTTTTAAAGAATGCTCTAAACTTCAAAATCCATTCTTCATTTGTAGGCTGTAAAACAAAAACAGTAACAAAAGCAGGCATGGTCATGAGGTACATTTGGCTTGACGGTCAATTCCCAGTCCTTACCTTACAAGGCCAATGAGTACTATATGATTTATACTTTGATCATGATTTCCTCCTTCAAAGATTTTCTTCACTTGGCTTCCAGGGCATCACTTATATTCTCCTAGAGCTCCTACTACCTCACAGGTCACTCCTCTTCTAGCCTTCTTTGCTAGTTCTTCAATTTCCTGACTTACTACAGTGGAATGCCCCAAGGCTCAGGGTCTTGAGTTCTTTCCTCCATCTACTGCTTCCTCTCCATACCCACTGTGAGCCCACCCAGACTTATTCACCGCTTGAGGTGGGTACCGTTACCTCAGACTCCTCCTCTCTTTCACACCCCACTCTATAAGCTAATCCCATCAGTTCTACCTTCCAAATGAACCCAAAAGCTGACCATTTCTACTGCTGCCATTCTGGGTCTAGCCACCACCATCTCTTAACCTGGTATACAGCAATAATCTCCAAATCAAGTCACATCATTTCTACCTTTGCCTCCTTTAATCTATCCACAGAGTACCAAAGAGGATCTGGTTAAAAACTAAGTCAGATCATGTTACTCCTCCACTCAAAACCTCCTACAGTTTCCCATGTAACACATAATAAAATCCAATACCCCTATAATGGCCTTCCAGGTTGAAAATGATGCAGACAGCCTTTTCCAGCTGGGCCACATTTACCTCCCTTCTCACCCTTAGCTGGCCCAGCTCAGCCATGCTTACCACCTTGATTTGCCTCAAAAAATCCAAAACACACTCCTACCTTAGGGCCTACTACTCCTAGCTGCTCCCCGGGCTTGGAACACTCTTATCGCAAATACCTTTAAGGCTCACTTCTTT
Source organism: Neogale vison (assembly GCF_020171115.1). NCBI lineage: Eukaryota > Metazoa > Chordata > Mammalia > Carnivora > Mustelidae > Neogale > Neogale vison. Next base: position 92,272,952 of record NC_058105.1, read on the forward strand.
AACTCTTTCAGGTGTTTATTCAAATGTCACCTTCCAGTGAAGCCTTCTCTGACTTTCCTATTTATAGTTGTGAATCCTCTACTACTACTGATCTCTAGCACTTCCCAGCTCCCCTTTCTAATACACTTTTCCAGAGAACTAATCATAGCATTACCTAATGTTCTATATATAATGGTTGTTTATTTTTTGTTTGTTTTGTTTTGTTTTTTACCTGCATGAATTAAGACACTTTTGTGTGTTTGCGGATTTACCTCTGGAACCTCAAACAAGACATGGACGCAGTAGGTGTTCAACATTTAAGGATAAATAAAACCACTAATCATTCTAGAAGAGACGGTCCCACTAACAGTAGTACTTTAAGAATAAACTTATTAGTCTTAGAAAAAGAACTTATCTTGGTTTGACCAATATAAGGTTAACCAGCAGTAAGTCCAATATTTCTTACAGCAGACTAATAAAAGTACAAATAATTTGGCAATGTGTATTGGCAACATTTTTCTAGATGCTTACTCTCTGACACTTCAGTTCCACTTTGAAACATCCTTTCCATGGAAATAATCCAAAACATAGGAAAAATTATGTGCATAAGTATTTAGAAGTAAAAACTTAGACATTATGTTGAACAGTGAACTGAGTAAAATATGGCATATATTCTTGACAGAAATAATGTTCATGAAATCCATTATTCTGTTTTGAAAACTTCAGTGACTCCACTTTGCCTTCAAGACAAATTAGGCAACTTTTTCTACCTTCCTCAGCCTGATATTTTGTCCTTCCCTCTTCAAAATCTACACTCTAGGTACACTTTACCACCTCTCTACCTTCCCAAATTCTCCAATTTCTGGAGACTCTTAACATCTTAGTTTATGTGCTCTCCCCTAGGTACTCTGGCAGCACTTTTCACCAAAGTCATGTTTCATAGTAATTTATGGTAACTGCTTCTTTAATGAACTTTTTTCACCTACCACACTAAATAGCTAAAACTTAGCATAAGCACCTGATCTTAAGCAGACAATACATGTAGAAATGAACTGAGTAATATTACATAAATGTTTATGCCACTATAAATTAACAGGAAGTTTTGGAGGACTGTATGATCTATTTTTTTTTGGAGGGGGGGGAAGTTCCAAGATTGTGCAGGTCTGCCCATGTGTGGGGAGAAATCTCATAATGGAAAAGAAAGTATACTTGTGTGTGTGTATGTGTGTGTCTATAGGGAGTCAAAATGTAAATAATAATAACATTATAGTACTATAAAATGCTTATAAAAACAGTTTCTCAAACTTTTTTTTCCTCTCAAAATGCATAAACCAAATAAAGACAACTACTATGTGAGGAGCCAACAAAGCAGCTAGTCCTTCTATTACCTGAGTGGAGTTAGATAGTTGGTTTTTCCACGGCTCCTCTGCGCTGCTGGTCAGGTTTGTGCGGTTATGAGGTAGAGTGACTGCGGTTCGCTGCAGGTAAGGCACGTTTCCATTACTTCCACTTCCTGTTATGTGATTATTGCCTATCAAAATAGTGTCTGTACTCCCCAGCGTTCTTGATGTGCTACAGGGAACATGGCCTGTAGAAAAGGGTCCATTGGCCAAAGGCTGCCCAGGGCAGGCAGGGCGGACTCCAGGCTGAGAGACGCTAGGCACTCTGGTCAGAGCAAGCTGTGGCTGCTGGCCAGAGACTGAGTTTGTAGGCAGTGATGAGTCAGCTGTTGGCCCATTAGGAATTCCAGTAGATCGTACCTGTGCAACTCCTGTTTGTCTCATCTGTCAAAAAGCAAATGAAAAATAAATGCTGCTTATGTGGCCCATAAAGTTGAGAATCAGAATATGAAGGTATGTACCAGGTAATCTCTGATCTTATCCTAATGTTTAATTTCTCTAGGTTGAAAAATACACACTTTTAAAAATAAAAAATTTTGTTCATATTTTGATTAGCTCCCTTAGAAAAAAAGAAATCTGTTTGGAGAAACATCCCTTCAGTAATGATAAAAGAAAGCAGCTGATAATTATGGAAACTGGAATTTACAGGTCTTTTCCCTACGGAAACAAACAAGGAATCTCAAATTTTCATTCTGTTTTATTTATATGCCAGATCCTCGAAACTAAACAAGTCCTGAAGAACCTCACCTCAGTTTAGGATAGTTTGTTAAGTAATAAATAATATAAATAAACCCTTAGAACACAGGCAAAATAGCATGTAAATAAGTAAGACAATACCACGTCTTGTGCTCAAAATGAAATTTACAGCTGTTTTTACCTAAAAATCTCCGTCTACTATTTATATTTTAGGAAGCAAGACTACTAACTTCCACCAAAAGCTGGCAGAAAGAAGTGGGCATGAACATGCTCTAAAAGGATGTTTTAGTAAAGAAAAATACTCAAAATGCTAACAAATTTTAGGGGGAAAAAAACGCTATACACACTTGGTGTTGCTGCATTAAGACAAACTGACTTTCCAGCTGTTCCAGCATCAGTTTCTGTGCTGGATTTAAGTTATTTCTATTTGCACGGAGCTGTTCCAAGTGCTAGGAAGAAGAAGAAAGGAGAATACAGTCAAAGGCATATCTAAGAAACCAGCTCAAGCTCACTATTCTATGCAACCTTGTCCTAAAACAACTAGACTAACTCAGAACCACTATCTAGTCAAAGATACAGATTCCCAATCAACAGTAATCAACCCCAAGATGAAGCCCTTTACATTTAAGAAAGTAAGAAGTAAACATTCACCTAAAGAGGTTTACTATAATGGGATATTTGAGACAAATGGGCATAAAATTTTACTTGTCAATAGAGTATTTTTCAGTATTCAAACAGAAAGTTCTTTAAGCTTACAAATGCATCATGTCAGGTATACTCAAAGCAGCACTGTTCGGAATAGGAAAGTTTGAAGACAGCCTGACTATCCAAAACAAGTGCTCTGCTTAAATAAAGGTGTGACATCTACATAAATACGCCACAGTCATAAGAGAATAAAGAAGCTCTTTTTACACACTGACACGGAAAGGTCTGTAAAAATACATTGTTAACAATATATATTACATTGTACCATTTGTGTAAAAAAGGAGAAAAATAGTAACGTATGAAAGGAGGAGGATGCATATTTGCTTGTACATGCATGCCATATCTGAGGAAAGACCGGTCAACTAATAACAGAGACTGGCTGTTAAATGAGAACTAAGTGGGCAGGAGCAGGAACGGGAAAGAGAATTTACTCTACATAGACTATAATCATACTGATGCAGTTTGAACCCTGTGAATATACTGCCTGTTTAAAAATAAAACTAAAAATAAATGAAAAATCAAGACTAAATGATCCCAGTACTCTGATAAAAGTAGGTTCATTTTGCTTATGTGTATATTAATTGAATTTACTGCCAATCAACTTTAAGAATACTTAAAAATTTAAAGTTCACTACTTCTACTCTTTTTGAAGAGGAAACACAATCTGTCAAAAGCACATCTCACACACCTGTAATTTCTGTGGCGTCAAACACCATGAGTGAGCTTGTTGCTGTACTGGAGGCTGTGACACTGCATGGCCACCACTCCAATTGTCGGGAGTGTTCTGAGGAAAATTGATAAAAAAAAAAAAAAAAATTAAAGAACATTTGGTTAAATCCATGGAGTTAACAACAATGACTAATGAAGGCCAAATGACTATGAACTGGAATATTACATATAAAAAAATGTTACAACATTAAATTCTTTTAAAAATAATTGTACATGCATAATAAATTTGGGAAATCATAAATTAAAACAAAAATATTGATTCTTTAATAAGCCACCCAAAAAGGCCCACCCCTAAACTATGGCCCAAATGGCTAACCTAAACACCACACTGTCCACTAGATCCAACAATAAATTTATCTCAATGTCAGTAGAAAGTGATGATGAAAAGTGTGTTGAGATCTTAACGGCAGGGAGATGAATAAAATGATTTGATGAATGCAAATTTATCCCTACTTTCTATATTTAATAGGATGCTAAGAATTTGGGATGGAAAACTCAAACCTTTCACTCTTTGATGTCCACAGATTTAAAATAAAGGACAGGTGACAGTCAAACTGCACAAGTTCAGGGCAGTTGGGAGTTTCCTTTTTGAATGGGATTTTCTATTTCTCTAAAATATATACCTTTGTTGGACTAGATGTTCTTTTCCTCTTGGCAGGACTGGACAGGTCATCTACTTGGCTAGAAGGAATCATGTGTAGTGGCAAGGATTGCTGTGAAATTGGTGTTTGACTGAGGCCTACTACAGGTTCAGTATTTGGATGATGAGGTTTACATGCCTAAGAATCACAGAAGGAAGACAAAAATAGGGTTCTATATATTCTTAGTTCATTCCTTCAAATTATAAAACTTTACAAACTGCATAATTTTCAAAACTGTGTGGACATCGCTGATTGCAATTATTGAAAATCAAAATCAAATGAATCATCAATGGAGGAATGTGTACCTTCCTTTGAAAAACTGCTTTAAAAATTAAACCACTGCAGCATTATTTTAAGAAATCTCCTTCAAAATCATGAAAATGCACAAAGGTTCTAAATTGGCACCCCAAAATTTCTTCCCATATCAGAGGGAGTTTTATTTTGATCTAGATTCCCTTCACAATTACAGCAAAAGGCTTTTCATTAATAAAAGCCTCCTGTACTTAGTAAAATACGCTTGACCACTATAGATTGAAAAGAACCCTTAAAGCTGGGCACCTGCAGAACATAACCCAACTTCTCACCTGCTGTGCTGTGTTCATGGCACCCTGCCTGGAGGTAAGCTCTGCGGGGATTGGTAGGCTCCACGCCTCCTCAATACTAGGAAGTAATTTAGTTTTATTCTGTAGACTACCTTGTGGAAGGTTACACAACTGAGCCTAGGAAAAATTATGTAAAAAGCAAATTTAACACAAGCCTACTTGAGTAAGAGCAAGTCCACTAAATCTTCCTAAATGCTATAACTAATTGTTTTTAAAAGAAAATAGATTCTTAATTTGGGGTTTCAGAAAGATACTAAGTATAAAGAGGGTAACCGGAATATAAACCTTTGTGAGAATTAAAACAAAGCTGAGCTCTGTTTTCAGAGTTCTCATAGCTGTCTTCTCATGAAACTCCAAGCAAGAGTGAAAGACAGTGTTTGTGTTCTTTGCTCTAAAATGCTATGACAACTTAAAAATGTAGACAGCACATAGAAAAAAATTATGTAAATTAATATGCATCAACAGTAAATGTGCAAAAGAGCATCTTTTAAATACTGCATATCTTACTTAAAATGAAAAGTTTAAAATAATATTACAAGCTATGGTATGTTTACAAAATATGGAAACAAATTATAGACATCAAAACACAACTAGACAAACTTTCCAACCACCCGCCTCCTGCCTGAGTGTCATAGGGAAACATATGCTTTAAAAAACTGCTATTTAAAAGTTTTACCTGTAAATACTTAATTCGTGCTGCAAGTGCAGAGGTATTACTACAACTTTTGCTTCTGGTTGCATTTAAGTAGCATTTAATGGCATCCTGAGGCTGGTTGCAGGATTCGTAGAGTGTGCCTAGATCCATCCAGGCTGCAGCATGGCCATGGTCCAATTGTACAGCACAAATATAAGCCTGTAAAGCATCCATAGGCTGATTTTGCTGCTGATATAGCACGCTAGAATGAGGAAGAAAAAAAAAAATAGGTCAACTAAGAAAACTACTTAACTTCTCACATGGTATTAACTACCAAGTACATTACATGTGATGCAACTGCTGTATATCAAGTATAATACCATTATTTTTATATAATGTCTTACCCTATTGAACACCATGTATCCGCACTTGCTTCTGATTTATCAATAGACTGCCTGTAAGATATAAAGGCATCCTGAACTTTCCCAATACTTGAATAGCACCTGAGAAGGGAGGGGGGAAAAAATCCAGACAATTCCATTAATACTGATAAATTAATTTTCTGAAAAATGGACTACACATATCAAAGCAAATAAAAAATCCTAACAAGCTAACATATTTCTGTGAATGTGTGTATATATATTAAATTATAATGTAAGTTATAATTAACCACTCAATAAACTATACTATAGTTGATCTGGTAAGTGCTAAAGCATGCTGCATTAATGAATATTAAAATAATTAAAGGCCATATTACTTCAATATCATATAGAGTTAAAAGCACACATGTGCATACACATGCACGGGCCATTACACTTGAACAGCCTGATCTATTTATATAGCTTACATTCATTAAAAATACAGAGTTAAAAACCAAGAAAACCATTCTACGTTGGTAAGACCTGCCAAATCAGATTTCAGTTCTCCTTTCCTAAATAATAACCATGAGGTCAACCACTCTGCAATTCATAAAAAATACAAATATTAAGATGCTGGTAAAAATCAAGCTAACTATAAAAAACAGTAATAATAAAGTGAGTACAATATTTCACGTCACATAAGGGAAGCAGGGATGATTAAAGTTTCAAAGACCTGTCATTTTTTTTAATGCAGATGTACTGGATGAATACAGAGCAGCAGTTGAAACTATAAATACAGAAATTATCTTCTTAGTGCTTTGCACTAAGGAAAAAAGAAAAAAATAAAACTCAGTCCCTGCCTTTAAGGAGCTTACAATTTAGTTGAGGACTGAAGACACATCACAAATGTCATGATGCCATTATCACATGGCTGACATAGACAAGAACTGGTCTGAGAATTTAGGGTAGAAGACACCACAATATATACTACAGGATTTAGGAAAAGCAAGGGAAGGATAATACTAAGGAATTTGAATATGCATAGATGCATATAAGTTTAGATCACTGATTATTCATTATCAGCCAGTATATGGCAATTTGGCCATGAAAATAAGACTGAAAAATAACATGTACTTATGTACATAAATTTTTCATTAAACTAATTAATATTTTTATTGAAACCAACTTATTTTGAAATATAACTGGCCAGGTAAACAGTAAAAAATTCTTAAGTGTTTTTATGTGCCCAAATAGCATATTTAGATCCTCATGATTATTCTCTGGAATTTTACTGATTCCTGTAATCCAAAAGTCTCAGGAACCACTGATTCAGACAGAGAAGATGAGAGAAGGAATTTCAAAATGTTGTTTTGAAGAGTATGAGCAAAACCCAATATAGAGAAGACAGCACAGACACAAAGAGTAGAGAATTGTAAATCCAGTCTGAGGATAACCTGAAATTTTTGTTCTTCTAACAAGAGAAATGGCACCATGAAAGCACTTCACAGGAATATTAATCTGCTAATAATGTGTAGGGATAAACTGGAAGGAAAATAAATTATGGACAGTAAAAAAGAAGGCAGCTATACTCACTGACTTGGAGCAGGCCAAAACTAGGATAAAAGTAAAGAAGATGGCATGAAAGAAAAAGAAGGGAGAAACAGTAAACCAAAAAGACAGATAAAGACTTTGTGACCAACTGATTAGGTATCAGTGGAGAGGAGGGTAATAACTTAGATTTAAGCCTTAGCAAAGAGAGTTTTTAAAAATAAATAAAAGGTGACCTCATTGGCAAAACGAAAAGGAGAGGAGATGATTTGGAAAAGAATATGATGAATGAGGTTTGAAATATGCTTACTTTGATGTGAGGTGAGAACACTAAAATGGATAATGTTAGGTAAAAAATAGATGTGGTCCTGAAATTTAATACCTTGAAATACAGAGATCTAGGTTTGAACTTTATCCATATAAAAGACAGGGTATAAGAACACAGGACACCTACGAGGGAGAGGTGAAAATAAGCCTAAGGAATCACTAATTTTGCGGATTGGGCAGTAAGAAATGTCAGTGACTGAAACAGAGAAGGCAGTGTCTCCTTTACTAAGGGAGAATTCAGGAGAAGTCATTAACAATGCCAAATAGGGACAGATACCATGAAGGAAGGAAATGCTTAACAGACAGTAGAAAACACATTCTGTTTGTTGTTCTTAAATCAAAGCCAAATCTCTGATTTATAGACAAATTTACCTCACCACTGGGAGGAATAAGCAGTAATTCCCCAAACCAATGTTTTCACATTCCATTCCTACAAAGTGAAAGTAGGAAACCAATGTGCCCAAATGCAGATGTCCTAGTCCAACCACCAACCAATTTCCCTCTAATAAAATTTAACTAAGTTCCCCTGAGACAGCCTTGTATCTCTGAAAAAGCAGCAAGTGAACCTAGGCTCTAGTTCCTATTCTGACTTAGTTACCTGTGTGACTATGACCTTGGACAGAACATTTTACTTCTCTGAACTCACTTTCTATATCTATAAAATGGAAGGGTTTACAGAGTGAAGCAGGTGACCTCCCTGGTTCCCTCCTAGCTCTAACATTCTATAGTTCTGTGGTAACAATGTTAGTGATTAGTACTAGTATAAGAGCATTACCACATTATCCTTGTATTATGATACAGACATGCCAAATGACATCAACACACACCTGAAGGCAAAGGTAAGTATGAAAAGCCTCAGAAATATTAAGGTCATCAAATCCCAAAGTTATCTGACACTTGAGGTTGTCATTCAGAGCTTTAATAACTTTTTAAAAATTAATTTATTTATTTATTTCACAGAGAAAGAGAGAAAGAGAGAGAGAGAGATCACATGTACGCAGAGAGAGAGCAGGGGAAGCAGGTTCCTTGCAGAGCAGAGAGCCCGATGCGAGGCTTGATCCCAGGACCCGGAGATCATGACCTGAGCTGAAGGCAGAGGCTTAACCCAGTGAGCCACCCAGATACCCCAAGAGCTTTAATAACTTTTAAAATATACACTATTTATAAAAATTTTCTCACAACAAAAAGGATTAAAAGCAACACATCAGTAGGCAGTGAAATGAGGTAAAAAAAAAAAAAAAAGTAAACATCAATGAAAAAAGTCTAAACAACTGTCGAATTATGTTATTATGATAAAAAATCATTAACATCTAACATGATAATCTTGAACTCCAAAACAAATTAAACTGAGGTAAGTATCCTTTATTTGAGAAATCATAAAGCATGCCGCATATCTGGAAAATTTTATCTGAAAAGATTCGAATAAAAGCATCTCAATAGCTTAAAATATGAAGTCAGTTACTAAAATTAAAAAACAAAAAAACAAAAAAAAACACCCTCCCGTGGAATACTGTTCACTGAGCTAAAAATTACAGCAGTACTAATATAGTAATTTTAGATATTTAAATGCCTAGAATTTTTTAAAAGCATACTAAAAAGACAACAACACTACTGTACTGTATTCAACTACTAATCTTTAGGTCAAAAGGAAAATAATCTCTGGTACACATGCCTTTTAACCTATATTAAAATAAATTTTCATGTATAAATGTTAACACTAGAGGCCATGACCAGGCAGCCCCTACTTCCCAGTACTGAATCTCCTTTCCAGTCTCTACATGAAGCCTCCCACTGCGCAACACTAACACTAGCAATGGTGCCAACTCCAAATGCAAATGGTGTTCAGTCAGTTCATTTATTCCATTTATTGTATAGCCACTTTGCTAGGTGAGAATATACAAAGATGGTAAGATCCAGCTTCTGCTCCCAAATATCTTCAGTGAGAGAGAAAGACAAAACTTGGGCTCTCAAGCTTTACTAGTGAGCAACCCAAATTAGATGATTTTATAGGCCTTGGAAGGCATTAGAACATTTCTGCTAAAAATAGGTACCTTCCCAGCCAACTCTTACTGTACATTATTAGTGACTTATCAAAATTTTTTTAAAAAAACTTAATATTACTCCATCTCATAGAAATACACTTTTCTAAATTTAAAGGAAAAATGTAATCATACAGAATGCTAAAACTTAACATGATTATATGGAAAATTTAAAGAGCTAAATTAAAACAAAATGGGATAATTTCAAAAGAAATCACAAAATTGAAACCTTTAGGGTGAGTAGGTACCTAACAGATAATCTATAACCAGGGTTTCTTAACCTCGTCACTACTGACATTTTGGGTGAGGTCATTTTTTGTTCTAGAGGGCTGTCCCACTAGATGTCTGTAGCATTCCCCATAGCCGTGATAACCAAGTATCTCCACACATTATAAATTTTCCTCTATGGGACAAAATAGTCCCCTATGAAAACCAACGATCTAACATAATCCTCTTCTTTAATAGGTTAAAAGAAAACTGAAGCATCAAAAAGTTTAACTGTACTATCCATGATTCCACATATAGTAGCCTAACCAAGACTTGAATCCAAGTCTCTCAACATCTAGTACACTGATCTTTCCACCATACCACAAAAGCTAAAACCACTTAGGAACCAAAATACAATCGAATAATGGCCCAAAAATATAAATCTATCAGATACATATTCAAAAGGTATATTTCAAATAATCAGTAATTTTGGCATTTAAAGTAGAGAGAAAAGGTTGTAGACGTACAGAAAACTATTTTCATTATATGTCACTTCTCCTTTCCAACAAAACCGCTAATAATATATCCACTTTCTCACTGTGGGATGTCAAGCAGAACTGATTTGAGACCTACATTAATCAAATTATGTCCATTCTAACCTATATATCACTATCTAAAATTATAAATAGGAAGGTCCCATTGGCTACTGGTAGTCACCAGGAAGAGTAAGAAATTAATTCTGTTCTGTTTGACACATTAAAAAAAAAATACTAGAATTCAAAAGAAAGTGTATTTAAATACTAAAATGAAGAACTATTATCTAATAAGACTTTTTAAAAACCAACAATAATTCAAGACAAATGAAAATCTAACAAGCAAAATAAGAAATGTCCCAGTAGACCAGATTATACTGTGAGAAAACTATCACATTCCTAAGTTTTCTTTAACTTCCAGAAATCTTTGTGATAATATATTTAAAAAGGATAACACACTGACCAGGTTATAAATGTAAACAAACCTTTTAGCTCACAATTCAAATCTCTTAGCTGGAATAAACAAAAGCAAAACTCAAGTATAGTCTCACCTTCCGAGGAAATACCAGGACTGGCCAGAATTAGGATCTGCTTCCAAGGACTTTTGGAGATATTGAATAGCATAGCTTTCCTTGGTGGCTTTATCTCCCAGAAGATCCACAGTGTGATGCATCCAACCTATAGCAAATGATTAAAAAGTATTTATCTAAATGACTTAATGGATCTTCAATTTTTTAAGAATACCAAGCAGAAAACATGTAAGTAAAAATACTCTTTTTTCAGTCAATTTATTCATTTAGTTTGGCATACACATTCCCAAAATTTAGAACTGCTAATTCTGATCATAAGAAGTCTGTTTCTCACAGGAAGATATAGTCAAACCTATAAAGAACTTTATCCCAAGAAACTGAAACGATATTAAGCACTGATTTAACACTTAGTAGATTAAACTACAGTTCCTCTTTTCTACTTTTGGTATTTGAAAAAACCCAAGTTATGAAACACAGAATATAAAGATGTTCGATCTTATTCAGTGCTCTATGTAAAACTTTATGTACATTTTAAGACTCTCCAAAACAGTCTATTAACCCAATGTTTATTTCAAAAACAGTAAATATGATACTACTTAATCAATAATAAGCTCAGAGTACAACATACACATATAACCCTACCTCACTGGCACTGGCCACATATGTTCACAACTTATCTAAAATAAGAACTATAAAGCATTCAACAATTAAAACAAAACAAAACAAAACAAAACCCAAGGCTAAGAAAAGTATATTCAAATGGTGTAAATAAAAATGGTATAAAATGCATACCACAAATGTTTAATAAATAAGTTTAGATAGTGAATAATCTCAAATTGCACGCAGAATCTCAAAAAACTGAATACACAGGGACGCCTGGGTGGCTCAGTTGGTTAAGCAGCTGCCTTCGGCTCGGGTCATGATCCCAGCGTCCTGGGATCGAGTCCCACATCGGGCTCCTTGCTCGGCAGGGAGCCAGCTTCTCCCTCTGCCTCTGCCTGCCTCTCTGTCTGCCTGTGCTCGCTCTCTCTCCCTCTCTCTCTGACAAATAAATAAATAAAATCTAAAAAAAAAAAGAAAAAACCTGAATACACAGAAGCAGATAGTAGGATGGTGGTTACCAGGAATGGGGAGGTAGGGGAAATGGGGAGATACTGGTCTAAGGGTACGAAATTGCAGTTATGTAGGATGAGTAAGTCTAGAGAGTAATGTACAGCAGAATGACTATAGTTAATAATACTATAATATATATATATAGGAGATTTGCTAAGAGAATAGGTTTTGGGTGCTCCCACCACACAAAATCAAATGGTAACCATGTGAGGAAATGAATCTCTTGATTAACTTGCCAAAACTATTCATTTTACTATGTATAAATGTATCATGTTGTACACCTTAAATATGCACAATTTTTATAGTATGGAAGAGGGAAGAGGGAAAAAAAAAGTAAAGGGCTATGTAAGCAATCAAAAGATTGGATCATGGAATACTGACTGTATTCTAAAACCTTTGAGATACACAGCAATAATTTGGTTTAATTTGCTGGGGAAATCATACTTCAGTTGTGGATCAATTCAAGTGCATGAAATCAGCTCTGTTCTTCATGTATAGTCCGTATTACATATAACAAATAAGGACCCTTATTTTCTGATCTTTATTATAGTTGCTGTGCTCCAAAAGGTATTTCAAGGAGACTGAGTTACTATGTTTTATGGAAATACATGTCAATCACACGTTTACGTTTGCTCATCTGTTCTCTGTTATCCCCTATTACTATTAAGAATGGAACCTAGAGAAAGCAGCTCTGAAAGGAGCTGCCTAAGCAGTAATGACAAGCAAGCAGAAGGACTGATGTGTAGGCATAAGTTAGACTTAATTAGGAGAAGTGTTTTTTCCTTTCAAAAGCATGAAGTTTATTATACTTACACTCTGAAATATGGTAAGCCAACGCTAAAGAGGACAGGTGATTCAGACATAATCCAAAACTATTTCAATTTATTTCCTAAATTTAAAAGGTGTATGCATTTTTGCTATTGACATTTTCTTCACTGCATCTAAAATGCATAAAAACTTATAGTGTGGATTAAAAAAAAAGTTCATATTCAACTATTAGCTGAATGAGTAAGCAGCCTTATGCCAAAGGCATTACTTTGTTCTTTTTACTTAAGAACACAAAAAACTTCTTTACTAGTAAGCTTGTTATAAATTTTTTTAAAGATTTCATTTATTTATTTGAGAGAGAGCCCGCACGCATGCAAATGGAGGGGAGACAGAAAGGGATAAACTTGTTTTAATTTAAAGATACAAATTCACAATACTCAAACATGATCTGTAAGCTTACTAAAAAAATATTCAAGTAATTCCACAATTTTTGAAAGTATGGATAACTCAAGTAAAATTCTAACCAGAGATTAAATTAAAAACAAAACTAAAAATGAAAGTTTTATATTAAGACAATGTGGTCAGTTTGTATAATTAATCATAGGATATGTACCAATATCATGAAGATCAGTGATAAAATCTAGGCTTAAATGATTTTAAAACTATGTAAGAATAGTCACATTTATGAAAATATTCATATTACTACACATTGGTTAAAAATTAAGAATAAATTATTTGCCCAGACCAAAAACAAATAAACAAAAGCTGGGGGGAAAACCCAAATAACAAATACATAAAGGAAATAAGACTCAATAACTATATAACGAAACTAATATAGGGAACTCAATCACTATTGTCTTGGTCACAGTAACATATTACAACCAAATGGCTACATTTCTTCATCTTTAACAACAGACTAGAGTACTACATGTGTACAAAAACACTATATTGTTAGATATTCCACAACTTTTAAATGAAATGTTTCAGTTAATCTTACTGACAGAGCTATGAAAGCAAGCTCACCAACCACCAAGTGACTTTAGTACTAAGCATATGTAGCACAAAGAAGTATTCAACCTCCTTCACCCACAGGTTAAGTACTAGAGAATAATTTCTGAGAATTTAAAAGGACTAGCTACACTGAAGAACTGAAATGAGATGGACAATGCTTGGCAGAAGGCGGAAATATGCTCAGTTCAGATTAATTCTATCAACTCTGGGTAAAAGAAGGAAAAAGAATAGAATATAGGAGCCATATATTTGCCATCTCTGACACGTAAAAATCATAAAGAGAAAAACTTATAATACACTAAATGTACACTATTACATACCTAACTGTTGTAAGACAGTTGCCTTTACTTGTGCAGAAAGGTTTTCCGTCTGCAAAAGTTGTTCGTAAGCTTCCTTTGCAGAATGATACTTCCTCTAAAAAAAGCAGAAAAAAGATATTTAAAGAAAAATAAAATTGGTATCTTTGAAGAATCAGCTCATATATTAGGATTTACTGCATAATATTTTTAAAAAAGATTTACTACATAATCCTGACAAAGTATTAAAAGATGCCCTAATTTTAAGAATGTGCTTCATCTCAATTGTTAAAATCATCAACTTATTTAATAACAAATAATTTCACCTTTATTTCGTAACACAGATGAAGCGAGAGAAATATTCTACCTCCAAGTGCATAATCCGTTTACCTAGAAACACCAAGTTCCCAAGGAACTTAATAAAAATAACAGAGTATACACCAACAATGCTTTAAAAAATCTAAATGCAAAAGTAGTTAAAACCTAAGTTTAAAGGATACTGGTATATATCCTAAGGAAAAAAATTATAATATGTATGATTTTAAAGATACCAAATTTCCGATACTTAGAGAGTAACAGCATTCACAATATTTAAAGGTTCCATAGGCAAATCTCTAAATGAAACCATTTACCCTCAGCCCCTTCCCACCAAAAGTACTAATGTGAAAGAAACCCATTATTGTTACAGCCATAAAGCTTAAGACTGTTTCTCCAAGAAAAAGGAGAAGGGGGGAAAAAGGGGTAAGCTAACAAAAGAAAACCTCATAAATATTACCTTTAAAATATACTCAGCAGAAAAATGGATTGAGGTGGCTTTTATTTATTATCAGCAATACTCCACAGCTGCCTGACAAACAAATTCTTCTCAACAAAACATAGGTATAGGGGCTCCTGGGTGGCTCCGTTAAGTGTCTGCCTTTGGCTCAGGTCATGACTGGGGATCCAGTCCCACACTGGGCTCCCTTGCTCAGCAGGAAGTCTGCTTCTCCCTCTCCCTGTCACTCCCCACAGCTGGCTTGTGTTCTCTCTCCCTCTCACTCACTCTCCCAAATAAGTAAAATATTTCTAAATAAAAACAACAACAAACAAAAAACCATAGGCAGAAATACAAAACCAGCTGTAAGAGCCTCAGGCAAATCACTGAAACTATGACTCAACATCCATAAAACAGAGCTAATACCCAATCTTTCCATCTGGAGTTGTTCTAAGGATCAAATGAGGTAAGCAACAGCTGGAGAAACAAGTAAGGTGCTACATGTATACAGTATGTCAACAAAGAAAAGATCAAAAAGAACTAGCCAATGAGAGTAACAGAAGCTACTACTTAAACTTTTACTCATCAATTAAATTAGTTCCCCTAAATATTAATCTGATCCCAAAAAGTTGTTTAGGCAATTAATACAAGGTAAGGACCAAGTTACCCAACTCAATTCCTTTGAGTGGTATGCTAAAACATACTTCCAAATACAAACAATAATAATAATAAAAAATATTTTAAAAACTGGCTGCATCACACTGAGAAACATAGAGTTAGACTTCTACCTCTTATCATATACAGGCAGTTCAGAACCATATGAAAAAAAAATGTAGGAGAGTATTTCTTTGAGATGGGAAAGTTGTTCTTTGACATGGCCAAAACAATACAAATCCTAAGGAAAAATAAAGATCTGATTTGAAACACAAAGTGGAGGGACGCCTGGGTGGCTCAGTTGGTTAAGCAGCTGCCTTCGGCTCAGGTCATGATCCCAGGGTCCTCGGATTGAGTCCCACATCGGGCTCCTTGCTTGGCAGGGAGCCTGCTTCTCCCTCTGCCTCTGCCTGCCTCTTTGCCTGTGCTCGCTTGCTTTCTCTCCCTCTGTCTCTGACAAATTAAAAAAAAAAAAAAAAAAAGAAAAGAAACACAAAGTGGAAAAATAGGCAATGAACACAAAAACCAACACATAAAGGTGAAAAACATGTGAACAAGCATGTAACTCCCGAAATCAGAAAATCCAAGTTTAAATGAAATACTATCACCTACTCATCAGATCGGCAAACATAAGTAAGTTGGGTAATCCAAGTCTTTTGGGGATGTGAGCAAAGGAAAACACTCATGCCCTGCTGGAATGGGACTGATTCATGAAATTAGGTATGCAAACACACTACAATCCAGCAAGCTCACTCTTGGGTCACACATACAAAAGAAACATTTCCACAGGTAATGCTCTAAATGGTACTGTTGATGGTATCAGGAACTGGAGTCAACCTAGGTCTATGTCACTAGGAGTGAAAACACAAAATATGATGGATGCTTACACTAGAACAATATGCAGGATTACATATGGCATACAAAAAGCAACATGAGTTTATCTTTAAAGGTGTTTTTAAGTTTTGCCTCTGGTAATGTTGGAGAAGCTGTTCCACAGGCAGTTTTCAGCTCTGGATAAAATATAAGCCAACTATCAGAAAGCCCAGAGGGAAACCAGAAACATTAACCCTTAAGAAAAGGTTATGGTAGTGGATGAGTAACCCCCCTTTTACTAGGATTTTCACCTGAGAGCAGGACTCAACTGGTGCCTGGCTGGCTAGAACTCAAAAGAAATGAGGAATCTCACTAGTCTGAAGAATCAGAGGACGCACTTTGAACCTATGACAAGAGATGGACGTGAAGGGAGAAATCCTAGGAAGGAGAGAATAAATGAAAGAGAACTCCAAATTCTGTGGTTAAACTCTGCCTAAATCTCTTACTGACTGCTGAACTATGCATGAACATGGCAGATGTCCAGCAGTCTAAAAGAACTAAACAGAGATTTCAGCCCCTGTCACTACAGGGGTGACCACATTTAGTGTGCCGTGATCAAAATTAACTGGCTAATATAAAACAAAAACATCAATCTTCAGAAAAATAAAACAAAGTCACTCCAAAATGTATTATTCATGACAGCCCCAGGGTAAAATTACCAGATTTATAAAGAATCAGGAAGATTTTACGCACATTCAAAAGAAAAGGGAATTAATGAAAATTAACTATGAAATTAGATGATGAAATCTGTAAATAATTTTAAGGCAGCCACTTTAACAATTCATGGACAATAAGAAAAATATGATCATAATGAGTGAATGGGCAAGAAATTAAAGCATGGAAAGAAACAAAAAAATTCTAAAAACTGAATAAAAAGTAAATATAAATAAAATTCTGGTAATCATAATAAAAATTTTTCTAAAAAATGGTTTCTAAAAACTGAAAAACATCCGAAATTCAAAAGAAAAAAAATCACTGGATAGAACAGAAACTGAAGAGCAGATTGGAGACTTAAAAATAAAAGCCATCCAAAGATAAATGAGGCAATAACAGTCTACCATACATGTAACCAGAATCCAAGAAGGGAAAAAGAATGGAGCAGAAAAGATATAATATAATGGCTAAGACCTTCCAGACTGATGAAAAATATCAAATCCCATGTCTAAAGACTAAGAAAACCATAAGTAGTGTAAGTGTAAAGAAAGAAACAGGGTGGCCCAGTGTGTTAAGCCTCTGCCCTCAGCTCAGGTCATGATCTCAGGGTCCTGGGATTGGGTCCTGGGATTGAGCCCCGCGTCGGGCTCTCTGCTCAGCGGGGAGCCTGCTTCTCCCTCTCTCTCTGCCTGCCTCTCTGCCTACTTGTGATTTCTCTCTCTCTGTCAAATAAATAAAATAAAAAAAAAAAAGAAAGAAAGAAACAATCCCTGGGCAATTCATAGTCAAATTCTTAAAAACCAAATAGAGACCTTTGAAAAGCGCCAGAGAAAAACAACAAAATACAAAGGATACACAACAAGAATGACAGCCAAGTTAAATATAAAGGACTAGACATTCCAAACAAAAAAGATGTCCAGAAAAGATTTAGAAAAGACCCAAAAATATACCATAAGAGATGCACTTTACATATAAACACACAAGAAGGTTGAAATAAAAGGATGAAAACGATACCATGCAAACAACTAAGCATTAGAAAGCTGAAGTGACCAGATTCAGATCAGATTAAGCAGGCTTCAAGGCAAAGATTATTACCAGGGATAAAAAAAAAATATTTCATAAAGAGCATCAGGACGTAACAGTAACAATAATAGAGCTTCAAAATACATGAAAAGACTGACAGAATTTAACACTGATACAACACTATTAACCTACATAATTTATTCCAATTTCACCAACTGTCCAAGAGATAATCCAAGATCCCATACTATGTTCAGGTTGCATGTCTCCTTATTCTCCTCCAATCTGGGACAGATCCTCTGTTTTTAATTTTCAGCACCTCGACACATAAAAAGTACTGGCTAGTTACTTTGAAGACTGTCCCTTGGAAATTAGTTAAGTACCACCTTGTGAGAGATAGTCATCTTTCCTCATTCATTGACTGAAATTCTCCATAAGTAAAAAAAAAGTGTCCCCTTTCTTCCATTTATTTGCCATTTATATTCACAATTTGTACTACCATAATTAAATGAATATAAATAAATTCAAATATAAATATGCAATATAAATTCATTTATATTCATTTTCTTAAAGTATTTATAATACAGAATTATTCATTTCAGTATGAGCTAAACATTTTATTCTATATCTTATATTTCATTATTATAATTGGTTTCTAAACTTGTAACAGAGTTGTTGATTAGAAACCCCATCCCCTCAAGCTGACTCAATGAGGTAATAATTTTGTTTGCTAAATTTCTACTTAGTACTTTTACACCAATATTTATTACTGATATTGGCCCATATATATTGCTTCCCTTCTGTACTATTTTTATCAGGTACACTTGCTTCAAACAGAGAAATGGGGAAAAACAATATTATGGTTCCTCAAAAAATTAAACGTAGAATTATCATAAAATTCCAGTAATTTCACTTCTAGTTACACATCAAAAGGAATTATAAGCAGGGATTCAAACAGATATTTGCACACTCATGTTCAATAGCCAAAAGGTGGAAGCCACACAAGTGTCCACCGACAGATGGATGGACAAACAAAATGTAGTGTGTACATACAACAATGAAATATTATTAAGCCTTAAAGAAGAGTTAAGTTCTCGGGGCACCTGGGTGGCTCAGTGGGTTAAAGCCTCTGCCTTCGGCTCAGGTCATGATCCCAGAGTCCTGGGATCAAGCCCCACATCGGGCTTTCTGCTCTGCGGGGAGCCTGCTTCCTCCTCTCTCTCTCTCTGCCTACTTGCGATCTCTGTCAAATAAATAAATAAAATCTTAAAAAAAAAAAAAAAGAGTTAAGTTCTCATACATGCTACAACATGTACAAACCTAAAGATAATATGCTAAATGAAATATGCCTGGCACAAAAAGACAATATGATTCCACCTACATGAGCTAGGTAAATTCACAGAAGCAGAATGTAGACTAGTTGATTGCCAGGGGCTGGGTGGAAGGAGGAATGAGAACTTATTGTTTAATGGGTTCAGTCTGGGATGATGAAAAAACTCTGCAGATGAATGGTAGTGATGGTTCCACAATGTGAATGTAATTAATGACACAATAAACTTAAAAATGGCTAAAATGGTAACATTTATGTCACATATATTTTACCATTTAAAGAAAGAAGATATGAAAGCACTGTGGTTTGTAGTTCGTTTTTAGAATCAGGGATTTTGTTTCCTTTATATTTTTGAAATATGCTACAGAATCATAAAGTGCAGAAAGGACTCTATTACCAAACACAAATGTCTCTCAAGTCAGATTAAAAGCTGCTAGCAACTTCCCCCCTTTTATAAAGAGAAAGGAGAGAGAGAGAGAAGTTTTTCGTTTCCATAGCTCTGGAACATGTATAAAGTATTAGAATTATTAGGTCTTTAAAGGCTTGGTAGAATTCCCCTGTAAAACCATCTGGCCATGGTGCTTTCTGTAGGGCATTACTTAATTTTCCCTATTTCTTTTATAGCAACTGACTTTTTATAATTTTCTAATGAGGTCAATTTTGCTAATCTGTATTTCCCTGGGAAGTAGTCCATGTCATTAAATTTTTAACTCATTTTCACAGAGGTCTGTTTAGTAGTCTCGTATTATAGCTCTAATTTCTTCTGTTTTCATGGTTACCTTATTTTGTGTGCTTTCTCTTTTATTCCCTTGATCAAGTTACCCAGTAGATTATCTATTCTTAATTTTTTCAGAGAACTAAAGTTTTGACCTATTAATTAGGTCTACTGTTTGCTTTCCTTCTCACATTATTAACTTCTTTTTTTAAAAAAAGTTTTCCTTACACTGATTTTTGTTTTAGTAACAGATTTCCTTGCATTGAATCATTCTTGACCCTACATATTCATGGCATACTTACTGCATCTTTAAATATCAACTGGAACTTCTCTTTCTTCAGAATTTTTGGATTTCTATAATGCACATAAGGGAAATCAATCTACAGTGTTTTGGTAATAAACTAATTTTGGACAGTTAGAAGGGAAGGTTCAAAATGAAAATAATGATTCTTATAAACAGTGTTATTCATGACATTATTTTAACTATCCCTCAAGGGAAAAATAATTAAATTAGTTACAGTGCATTTATGCAAAGAGACATAATACAGCTCTACATGCACTGATATGGAATCCAAAATATAATACTAACTTAATTTATGTAAGGTCAAGTGAGAACACACATAATTGGCTAATGTTTCAATAAAATTAAGAAAAATGAATATACATGCAAACACATAAATGGATTTGTTTATACATACATGGATTTCTCTGAAAAGATATGAAATGGGGAGGGGAAAGAAAAAGTCTGGGGAGGAGAATAGGCTGTTACAGAAAAGGAATGAGGAGGCTACTTCACTGTGTATTCTTTCAAGTACTTTCATTTTGGGTTATCTATTAAAAAATTAAGTAATGCTTTAATAAAAAATTAAAAGGGAAAATTCTGTATCTTTCATCTTTAAAGGCTAATTAAGAATTCAGATGGCAAACTGTTCAAGTTATTTCATTAAATTCAAGGAAAAGGCCAATTACTATTACTACTACTACTACTACTACTACTATTACAAAAAAGTGGTTCTAGAGTCTCAGTTAATAAATGGGAGAGGTAAATTAAATAACTGATAGAGGACTTCCCTCAAAGATGGCCGCAAAGTAGGAGGACCCTTGGCACAGCTCTTCCCATGAACAAATACGTAACTATCAAATCATCTTAAATGCCCCAGATATGAACCTGAAGAAATGGCAGAAAAAAACCACAACTAAAGGTACAGACAAGGTAACACTGAAGGCAGAAAAATGTGAAGATGTGGTTTAAGGGAGAAAACAGATAATGGCTGCTGCAGAGTGGGTATAGCTGTGGTCAGGAAGAAGGCTGAAAGAGTGAGAGGGGCACACGGGAATGCATAAGGAAAAATTTCCCCAATGCCACTGGCTTGGAAAATGAGAGGAGCTGAATTTCATGGTATCTTGCAACTGAGGGGCTTAAAGGAGTTTAAAGTATCAGTGGACTGCACTGGGCTGGGCTCTGGGAGAGTCCAGAGGTTATCGAGGCTGCTTTTGGAGAAAAGGTAGGCAAACAACCCAGAGACAGAGCAGGGAAACAATGATCTGAAGAGTGCCTGGGGAACACAACAGGGAGATCTACTCTTCTCAGAGCATGCCCATGAGACACAGCATTCTGGGGAGAGACATCTCTGGAAACAAGGCTTCTGGCTGGCACCATTTCACTCCCCTACCACTCAGGAAAAGAACAGAGCCACTACCAGCAGGAACCAGTGCAATTCAGATATTGGCTTCCTAAATAACTTAACACTCAGCCCCACCCTGCCCCACCTCCATTCTGGTGGAACTGCCCCTTCTCAGTCAGCTTACCTCAGTCCCAGCACCATGGATGCCTTCCCCAAAAGACCAAAACAAACCCCTCCCCACACCACAGGTCCCGACAAGAAAGTTCTGTAGGGTCTCAGTTCCAGTGGAGGTGATGACGGGTCTCATTTCACAAGCAAACCGGAGCACTAGTTAAAACTTGCCACATTCAGGCCAGGGACCAAAACTGCCCAGGACTGGCAAAAAGAATCTCTGCAGATAACTGGCCTGAAGGTTAGAGCAGCCAGAACGCAACAGCACAGTGCCTGTAGCACACACCAGAGACATTCCCTGAAGCACAAAACTCTGGGGCACTACATGTCCTCTCCTTCGTAAGGCCATTACTTTCAGGTGCAGGAGACATAACTGGCTTTTCTAATACAGAGAAGGCGGCACGGACTTAGACAAAATAAGACAGCAATTTATCCCAAATGAAAGAACAAGATAAGGACATGCATGGCCAGAGATGTAGGCAAAACTGATATAAGTAACAGAACTGATGGAGACCTTAAATCAGTGATCATAAAGATACTCACCTGAACTTGAGAAAGAATGGAAGACATCAGTGAGACCCCTACCACATAAATAAAGGACTTATAAAAGAATCGAAGATGCAGAGTACAGTAAGTGAGATTAGAAACATGCTTGATGCAATGAACAGCAGGCTGGAAGACATAAAGGAATGAATTAATGTCCGAAAAAAAAAAAGTAAAGCAAAGTGATGAAGCTGAACAAAAAAGAAAAAGAAGAATTATACAAAACAAGAACAGACTTAAGGAACTCAGGGACTCCATCAAACACAGTAACATTTGTATCATAGGAGTCCCAGAGAGAGAGAAAAGAGGGCAGAAAACTTATATGAAGAAATAACAGTTGAAAACTTCACCTTACCTGGGGAAGGAAACAGCTATCCAGATCCAGGAAGCACAGAGAAGTCCCATTAAAGTCAACAAAAGCAGACCCACACCAAAAAATGTAACTAAACTGACAAAGTGCAGTAATAAGGAAAAAAATTTAAAAGCAGCAAGACAAAAGAAGACAGTTACTTATAACAGAAAACCCATAAGGCTATCAGCTCATTTTTCAGCAGAAAACTCTCCAAGCCAAAAAGGACTGGTAGGATATATTCAAAGCACTGAGTAGGAAAAATGTGCAGTCAAGAATACTCATCTAGCAAGGCTAACGTTCAGAATAGAAGGAGAGATAAAGAGTTTCACAAACAAAAACTAAAAGAGTTTGTGACCACTAAGCCAGCCCAGCAAAAAATACTAAATGGGGACTCTGTGAGTGGAAAATAAAAACCAAAAGTTACAGTATGAAAGAAGGAAACACAAAAGCAGTAAAAATGAGTATTTCTGTTAAAAAAAAAATCAGTCAAAGAACACACAAAATAAAAGGATATAAAATAACAACATATACCTAAAACATGAGGAGAACAGGAGTAAAGAACAGGTTCAAACTTAAACAGCCAGCAGGTTAATAGACACTACTATAAGCAGATGATGTCATATACAAACCCAGCGGTAACTACAAATCAAATAATAGATATGCAAAGAACTAAGAGAAAAATCCAAATAAGTCACTAAATCACTAAAGAAAACCAGAAAACCATGAAAGAATCGTAAGGATCAGAGAAAATCTCTAGTAACAACCACAACACAAGTAATAAACTGGCAATAAACACATATCAATAATTACTCTGAATGCAAATAGAATAAATGGCCCAATCAAAAGACAAACGGTAACAGAATGGCTTAAAAAAACAAGATCTGGGGGCACCTGGGTGGCTCAGTGGTTTAAGCCTCTGCCTTCGGCTCAGGTCATGATCTCAGGGTCCTGGGATGGAGCCCCACGTCGGGCTCTCAGATCAGCAGGGAGCCTGCTTCCCCCTTCTCTCTCTCTGCCTGCCTCTCTGCCTACTTGTGATCTCTATCAAATAAATAAATAAAAAATCTATAAAAAAATCATTAAAAAAAAAAAAGATCTGTCTATATGCTGCCTAGAAGAAACTGATTTTAGACCTAAAGACACAGGCAGACTGAAAGTAAGGGGATGGAAAAACATTTATCATGCAAATGGTTGTCAAAAGAAAGCCTGCCTAGCAATACTTATATCAAATAAACTAGACTTTAAAACAAAGACTGTAATGAGAGGCAAAGAGAGACAATTTATAATAATAAAGGGGACAATCCAAAAAGAAAATAAATTATAAATATTTATGCACCCAACACGGGAGCACCCAAATACATAACACAATAATAAACAGAAAAGAACTAATCCAAAATAATACGATAATAGTAGGGGACTTAACACCACACTTATATCAATGACCAGATCAACTGAAGAGAAAAACAAAAAGGAAACCATGGTACAAGATGGATTTAACAGATACATTCCAAACCTTCCATCCTAAAACAGCAGAATACACATTCTTTTCAAGTGCACATGGGACATTTTCCAGAATAGATTACATATTATGCCACAAAACAGTACACAACAAAATCAAGAAGATCAAAATCATATCATACCCTTTTTCTGATCCTAACACTATCAAACTAGAAGTCAATCACGGGAAAAAATCTGCGAAGGCCAGCAATATACGGAGGTTAAATAACCTGATACTAAATAACGGATGGGTCAACCAGGAAATCAAAGAAATTAAAACAAAATGGAAGCAAATCAAAATAAAACACAAAGGTCCAAACCCCTTGGAATGCAGCAAAAGTGGGTTCTAAGAGGGAAGTATACAACAATACAGACCTACTTCATGAAGCAAGAAAAGTCTAAAACAACCTAACCTTATACCTAAATGACCTACAAAAAGAACCACAAATGAAGCCTGAAGCCAGTAGATGGAAGGAAATAATAAAGATAAGAGCAAAAATAAATGATACAGAAATGAAAAACACAACAAAAATCAATGAAACGAGGAGCTGGTTCTTGGGGAAAAAAAAAAAAAAAAAGATAAAATTAATACACCTCTACTCAGACTTACCAAAAAGAAAAGAAAAAGGACCCAAATAAAAACACAAATGAGGCAGGTAAAATAACAACCAACACCATAGAAATACAAACAATTTTAAGACTATTATGATGAAAAACTATATGCCAACAAACTGGACAACCTAGAAGAAATGGATAAATTCCTGGAAACATAAATTACCAAAACTAAAAACAGGAACAGAAAAAAAAGACTGATAACCAGCAAAGAAACAGAATAATCCAAAAACTCCCAAAAAACGAAAGTCCAGAACCAGATGGCTTTTATAGGTGAATTCTACCAAACATTTAAAGAGTTAATACCTATTCTCCTCAAACAATCCCCCACCCCCCAAAAAAATGAAAGAAAAGAAAAGGAAGGAAATCTTCCACATTCATTCTTATAAGGGCAGCATTACCCAGATACCAAAATCAGATGACGACACACACAAAAAACAGAAATACAGGCCGATATTTCCGATGAAAACAGATGCAAAAATCCTCAACAAAACACTAGCAAACCAAATTCAACAATACATTAAAAAAAAATCATTCACCAAGATCAAGTGGGATTTATTCCTGGGTTGGAAGGGTGGTTCAATATGTGCAAATCAATCAACGTGATAACATCAACTAACAAGAGAAAACGAAAGAACTACAGGATCACTTCAAAAGACACAGAAAAAGCATTCAATAAAGCACAACATCCACTCATGATTTAAAAAAAAAAAAAAACTCTAAAAAGCAGGTTTAGAGGAATACCTCAATATAACTAAGGCCATATGTGAAAAAAAAAAAAAAAAACAAAACCCCACACTTAATATCATACTAAACGGGGAAAAACTCAGAGCTTTATTTCTATAATTAGAATAAGACAGGTATGTCCACTCTCACCACTTTCATTCAACACAGACTGGAAGTCCTACTCACAGGAACCAGACAACAAAAACAAAGGTATCCCAATTGGCAAGGAAGAAGTCAAATGTTCGCTATTTGTAGATTACCAGATATATAGGAAACCTGAAAGAATCCACAAAAAAACTGCCAGAATTGATAAAAAAAAATCAGTAAAGTTATAGGATAAAAAGAATCAATGTACAGAAATCTGTTTCATTTCTATACAGCAAACAAATCATTTGAACAACGAAGCAGCAGAACGAGAAATTAAGGAATCAATCCCACTTACGACTGCACCAAAAGCAAGATACCTAGGTATAAACCTAACCAAAGAAGTGAAAGACCTGTACTATGGAAACTATAAAACAGCAATGAAAGAAACTGAAGATGACACAAAGAAATGGGAAGACATTCCATGCTCACTTACTGGAAGAACAAAAATTGTTAAAATGCCTACACCACCCAAAGCAATCCACACAATTAAAGCAATCCCTATCAAAATGCCAGCACCATTTTTACAGAGCTAGAACAAACAATCCTAACATTTGCATGGAACCACAAAAGACCCTGAATAACCAGAGCAACCTTGAAAAAGAAAAGCTAGGGCGCCTGGGTGGCTCAGTAAGTTAAGCCTCTGCCTTCAGTTCAGGTCATGATCTCAGGGTCCTGGGATCGAGCCCCACATCGGGCTCTCTGCTCAACAAGGGGCCTGCCCCCCCTTTCTCTCTGCCTGCCTCTCTGCCTGCTTGTGATATCTCTCTCTCTCTGTCAAATAAATAAATAAAATCTTAAAAAAAAAAAAAAAAGCAAAGAAAAGCTGAAGGCATCACAATTATAGACTTCAAGATATATTACAAAGCTGCAATAATCAAAACAGTATAGTACTGGCACAATAACAGACACACAGATCAATAGAACAGAACAGAACAGAAAACCCAGAAATGGACCAGTTACATGGCCAATTAATCTTCAACAAAGCAGGAAACAATAACCACTGGAAAAAAGACAGTCTCTTCAACAAATGGAACTGGGAAAACTGAACAACATGCAAAAAAGAAGGAACTAGGATCATTCTCTTTCATCATACACAAAAATAAACTCAAAGTGGATTAAAGACCTAAAAGTGAGATCTGAAACCATAAAAATCCTTGAAGAAAGCACAGGCAGTAATTTCTTTGACATCAGCCATAGCAACTTTTTTCTAGATAGGTCTTCTGACGCAAGGGAAAGAAAAGTAAAAATGAACTATTGGGACTGCAGCAAAACAAAAACCTCTGCACAGCAAAGAAAACAATCATCAAAACTATAAGGCAACCTACAGAATGGGAGAAGATATTTGCAAAGGACATATCTGGTAAAGGGTTAATATGCAAACTATACAAAGATCTTATACCATAACCACCCTAAACACAAATAATCCAATTAAAAAACGGGCAGAAGACATGAATAGAAACTTTTCCAATGAAGACATGTAAGGAGCCAAAAGACACACGAAAAGATGCTCGGCATCACTCATCATCAGGGAAATGCAAATCAAAACTACAGTATCACCTCAAACCTGTCAGAATGGCTAAAATCAGCAACACAAGAAACAACAGGTATTGGTAAGGATGTGGTTAAACAGGAAACCTCTTGTACTGGTGGCAGATATGCAAACTGGTGCAGACACTGGAAAACAGTATGGAAGTTCCTCAGGAAGTTAAAAATAGAACTACTCTATGATCTAGTAATTGCACTACTGGGTACTGACCCAAAGAATACTACTAATTCAAAGGGATACATGCACCCGTGTTTATATCAACATTGTCTATAATAGTCGAATTATCAAAACAGCCCAAGTGTTCATCAACTGATGAATGAAGCAGATGTGTGGTGTGTGTGTGTGTGTGTGTGTGTGTGTATATAAAATGGAATATTATTCAGCCATAAAAGAGACTTGCCATTTGCTATGATGTGGATGGAGCTAGAGAGTATTATGCTAAGTGAAATAAGTAAGTCAGAAAAAGCCAAACACCAGATGATTTCACTCATATGTGGAATTTAAGAAACAAAAGAGCAAAGGCAAACCAAGAAACAGACTTAACCTTAGAAAACAAACTGATAGTTACCAGAAGGAAGGTCGAGGGAATAGGCTAAATAGGTATGGGGATTAAGGAGTGCATCTGTTGTGATGGGCACTGGGTAATGAATGGGAAGTGTTGAATCACTATATCATACTCTGAAACTAGTATCACAGTGTATCCTGACTAACTGGAATTTAAATAAAAACATTAAAAAATAACTGATATAACTTTCCAAGAATAATTCTTAATATATTTACTTGGACAGATGACGTTATACGGAGGAACAAAATTAACTTTATTTAGAGATGGTATGATAATATACACAGAAACCTGAGAATCTGATTTTTAGATCTAGTAAGAACAGATGTGTGAGAGATGGCAACCCATTAAAATTATCTAAACCTAAACAGAAGTACCATATCATCCAGCAATTCCACTTGTCTGTATATTTTCAAAGGAAACAAAACCGTATCTGAAAACAGATCTCAAAACCACATCTCAAAGAGATATCTGTATTCCCATGTGCAATGCAGCATTACAGACAACAGCGAAGGTATGGAAACAACGTTTAAGAATCTGTCAAAAGATGGATCAAGAAAAGTGCGCCTGGGTGGCTCAGTTGGTTAAGCATCTGCATTTGGGTCAGTTCATGATCCTGGGGTCCTGGGACTGGACCCCATGTCTAGCTCTCTGCTCAGTGAGGAGTCTCCTTCTCCATGCCCTTTCCCCTTCTTGTACTCCCTCTCTCTCTCAAATAAATAAAATCTTAAAAAAAAAAAAAGACATATCAAGAAAATGTGATATATAAATATAATGGACTAGTATTTCAGCCTTAAAAAAGGAAATCCTGTCATATACAACAACATGGATAAACGTGGAAGGCATTATGCTACGTGAATTAAGCCAGACAGAGAAAGACAAACAGTGTTTGGTATCATATATGTGTAGGATCTCATGGTGAGAGGGCATATATGAGGTGATGGGTTTGTTAATTAACTTGATGGGAGAAAACCTTTCACTATATGTATGTATATCAAATCACACACTGTGCAGTTTATCTTACAATTTTATTTGTCAATTACACTTCAATAAAGCTGAAAAATAACCCAAGCCAGATTTATGATGAAATTTAACCAAAAAAATTTTAAAGAAACAAACAAAAAAAATACCCTACACTTCCATTTCTACAATAGGCCTCCTTTTTGTCTTTCAAACATAAATTCAGTACCACAAAGCCACTACAGTTGGCAACACCTCTTTATTAGAATGACCCAGCAACACACATGAACTCCACTCCATCAGCACTCCATCAGCCCCAACTGACTTTTATCACTGGCTCCTTCTCTCCACTCAGGACTCAGCCCAAGTAACTCTTATTCAGAGAGGCCTACCTTAATCACTCCTGTTAAAATAAGTATTCCCTCACTTTTGTCTTAATCATGGTCTTCCTGTTTAATCCTATGAAGGTAATGTGGGGACAGGGCCCTCAGGGTTTATAAAGCGATAGTAAATTATTTCTACATTTATTAACAGAAGACTTTCTATATAAAGAAACTTTCACTGAACTATTTGGTTACCTAGCAGTAGCCACTAACCATGAATGACTACTTAAATTTACATTTTAAAATTCTATATTTATAAATATAGTCATATAAATCAGCTGTAAGTAACATTCTATAGCTAGGTAGAGAGGGAGGCATTTTTGCTTTTCTTAAATTTTCACCTGAAAATGAAAACCCTTGTTGTAAGTACTGGAATAGGGATTTTTCAATCTTTTCATATGCTTACAGTATCATCTTTTGTCATCTAATAATTATATACTCTGCCATAAATTCTGTTCTCATCATTTTGTTTTGTTTAATCTTAACAGGAACTAAAATTTACCAAATGAATGAATCAATGGAGGGAGGGTCCTGTCCCCACAGTACCTTCACAAGATTAAAAGATCAATACCAACAACTTCTCATCAGAAACAATGAAAGCCAGAAGACAATGAAATATAAATTTCAAAGTGATGAAATAATAAAACAGAATTCCATGACCAGCAAAAACTCTCATTAAAAATAAAGGTGAGGGGCGCCTGGGTGGCTCAGTGGGTTAAAGCCTCTGCCTTCGGCTCAGGTCATGATCCCAGGGTCCTAGGATCGAGCCCTGCATCGTGCTCTCTGCTCAGCGGGGAGCCGACTTCCTCCTCTCTCTGCCTACTTGTGGTCTCTATCTGTCAAATAAATAAATAAATTCTTAAAAATAAATAAATAAATAAACAAATAAAGGTGAGAGGGCACCTGGGTGGCTCAACTGGTTAAGCATCTGCCTTCAACTCACGTCATGATCCCAGGGTCCTGGGACAGCATCCCACCTCAGACTCTGCTTCTCCCTCTGCCTCTGCCTCTCTATGTCTCATAAACAAATAAATAAAATCTTTAAAAAAATAAATAAAGGGGCACCTGGGTGGCTCAGTGGGTTAAAGCCTCTGCCTTCGGCTCGGGTCATGATCCCAGGGTCCTGGGATCGAGGCCCGCATCAGGGTCTCTGCTTAGCAGGGAGCCTGCTTCCTCCTCTCTCTCTCTCTTTCTGCCTGCCTCTCTGCCTACTTGTGATTTCTGTCAAATAAATAAAATCTTTAAAATAAATAAATAAATAAATAAAGGTGAGAATGGGGCGCCTGGGTGGCTCAGTCAGTTAAGCATCCAACTCTTTGTTTTGGCTCAGATCGTGATCTCAGGGTCATGAAATCAAGCCCTATGTCCAACTCCACACTAGGCCTGGAGCCTGCTTCAGATTCCTCTTTCTCCCCCTTGAACTCTATCCCCCCTCAAAAAACTAAATAAAAAAGTAAAAACTAAAAGTGAGAAAACTTCTGCTTCAGCTAGTAACAGACCAGTAATCTCACTAAGAACTAGAAAATTTTAGGGGAAAAAGAAAATCAGAACTTCTCATTTTGAAGGCAGCAGAGAGCACTGAAGTAGAAACAGAAGGAGCGAAGTCTCCACGGAAAGAACAACTCTGGAGAGGGAGTTGAGTTCTGTAGCCTCTTTAACCTTGGTGCCTTTGCTGATTTGGCAAAAATCAGCAGTTGGCAAGAGGTTAGGATTAACACTGGCAGGTGAAGACTCCGATCCACAAGGTAATGAATTCTCACATGCATCTTCTCAAGGTGGATAAAATCCCTAGATTAGTAGGGTATCCAAACCTGAGTGTGCATAAAGTCTTAGTGGGCACACACCCATGTGTGTTTTGGGGGGGAAGGAGAGCAGATGAAGTGTCCAGGAATCCTGGCACCACTGGTACCACTCATGGTAGCCCTGAAACTAAACACACCTTACAAAAATAGATGTACAAATTTAACAGTATTTTTCCCCAAAAAGTAGTTATAAAATTTATATTTGGGGTAAACTCTATTTTACTCTCATACCAACTTATAACGGCTTTTCCATCCCACTGCCAAGAATAAATTTCTATGTGTTACACCTTTTATCACACAACTTAGCAAAATCTTCCATACACAAAACCAAAATGTTCTAAAATTAAACTGAAAAGGTTTTTTCAAGTACAGCAAACAAAAAAGGACTGAGATCAAGAGGTGACTCTACTATGCCTTTCAAATGGTGACACATGGAAGGAATATTTTAATCTTAAGGAAAAGTAAAACTAAAACAATGCATTATAACAACTATCCATGAATGTTCTGCAAAGAAAACTAGGCATTCTACATCAAGAGTTAGGAGAAATCTTAAATATAGTCATTAAAGGCTGCAGATACTTCAGGTTTGGAGACAAAACATATCAAATGAAACTTCCTAATATACAGCAAGTACTGTTTCACTACGTAAAATCTTGATCACATTTAATGCATATAAAATATGTGAAGGAGATAATGCCCAGAATCCCATTAAATTGTATGTATGTCTGACTTCACTTACAATGATATGGGTGATCACTTTTAAGTAAGGTAAGTTAAAACACTTACCTGGGTTTCATATAAGTGGGCAATGTGAAACTGAACTGCAAAGATGATGGAAAAAAAATCAATACCAATATAATAGTGTTTGGGGTAAATTAAGTAATAATATAAAATGT
Organism: Neogale vison; assembly: GCF_020171115.1. Taxonomy (NCBI): domain Eukaryota; kingdom Metazoa; phylum Chordata; class Mammalia; order Carnivora; family Mustelidae; genus Neogale; species Neogale vison. Next base: position 92,304,891 of record NC_058105.1, read on the forward strand.
CAAACATAAGCACAATCTACACTATAGAGATTAAATAATGAGACATAACTTTTATTTTTAATAAAACAATATACAAGCAAACACACTAAAGAACATGAACATAAGACGCCACATATGCCACATGTATTCACTGTTGGTCACTATCAAATTTTGTCAGTATAAGTATTAAAATTTACATTAAAATCTATAGCAAGTGACTATACTCCTTACAAAGTTCAAAACTGCAAGATGAAGCAAACAGAGAAAACTCCTATAATCTATGCATTTCAAAACACGGTATTTAAACACTGAGTTCCAAGTCAGTAATATAGTAAAGTCAATATTTGATTTAAAAAAAAAAATATATATATATATATAAACCAAAGAAAGCCTCTAATTCCTTATACCACATTTCATAACAACATTTATAAAGAAGTCATGAAGCAGGATGATGCTCATAATATCACACAGAGGAAATGAGTTGTTGCATTTCTTTATCAGTTCTTCAGAATTATTTAAAAAAAAAAAAAAAGCCAAAAACCACTTAAAAGGCAAGAAAAGTAACAGTCCCAAGATGAACAAATATGTCTGGAAAATCAAGTAAGAATATAGTTCAGCTTTTGTTTGCAGCTATCCTTGATACTGCATCACCAAAGTATGAATGATTCAACAAAAGCCAACAATGAACCAGGAATCAAAACTGGATTCTAGCTACTTCAATACTGTAAGTTTCATTCTTCAATGACAACTCTTTTTTTTTTTTTAATGTTCTATCTACCTGGATTTCATAGCTGGATTTCAGGAGTCTGGGAGCCTTTCAAATTTATATGCAAAAATGTTTGTGTGGATCCTTGAAAAAAGTTCCACAGGACTACCATCAAGTATTCACTGCTGGATGCACCATGAACTAACTCTGTCACTGACTCCTCTAACTGTAAGATGCACCTGGGAGGCCTGTTAAAAATAGAGATTCCTGGGACACCTGGGTGGCTCAGTTGGTTGAGCGGCTGCCTTCAGCTCAGGTCATGATCCCAGCGTCCTGGGATCGAGTCCCACATCGGGCTCCTTGCTCGGCAGGGAGTCTGCTTCTTCATCTGTCTCTGCCTGCCATTGTCTGCCTGTGCTCGCTCTCTCTCTCTCTCTCTCTCTCTCTAACAAATAAATAAAATCTTTAAAAAAAGAAATAGAGATTCCTGAGATTATGATTCAGTGTGCCTGGAACATGCCCTGCAAAGTAGCCTTTTTAATCAGTTCTGCAACAGACTCTTATACCTGTTCCCTAGACTAGTATCTGGGAAGAACTAAACTAAGTAACCATAAAGAACAAAACAAATGAAATACATAATGAACTTTAAAATCAAACATTTTTAGATCAAAAGTAAAACTGCATCTTTCCATAAATAATTGTTAAATATTACATGTTAACTAATCAGAGATGAAGCAAAATAAAAATATCTTTAGAAGATGAAATCAGCTTTTTGTGAACGATGCATAAAAATAATAGAAAAAGTTCTACATATATAGATAAACTCGCTGTATCTGTTGAGGGCTTTTCTTATTTTCCATCCCCCTTTTCCAACACAGCTCTCCCTTCAGATTCCAGTTCCAAATTTTACCTCACTATATCAATGGAGAGAGACTGGGTTACAGGTTAAGAGAATGAGAAAGAGATGGAAAACTCTATTCTCAGCTTCCCCAATCTTCTTACTTCTCTAATAAAGGTGAAAAGGAAGAAAAGAACAGCAACTAGCTAGCATCCTACCATCACCCCAAACTTCCTCCTAGCTCAATCCCTTGCCCCTCTGTCTAGGGCTCTCCTATGCAATGAATTACTAAATCCAATGTCATCTTTTGTAATGTGAAAACCACTACATATTTAAATCCTTCGACGTCCTCTTCAAGTGGAACATAACCATACAACTAAGAAAAAACTCCACTTGGCTAAGTCTCAATTAGAAGAGGAAATGGTTAACAAATATTGCTTTAAAGGGTTCTGAAATGAACTTTATTCAGAAATTATACATTATTTTTAGAATTATAAGAATTAATTAAATCTAGAGGAAACAATTTTATCCCAAGGGGCCATCATATAATAAAGTCTCACCACGCCACGATTCTACTTTTTAAAACACCAACTGTAATTAACCCCTCTTAAAAAGTTCTAGAAGCAGTAAGTATATATACTTACTTTTTAATTGTATAAATGAATTGTGCCATAAGATAAAAATATCTCATATAGACATTTTTTAAAAGCTTACTTTCCTTTCTATAACCTTCTGATCTTTGCAGTATCACAAGTAATATGTAAGATTTCAAAGAACAGTCAAGGTCTCTGGCATGCACAAACAGGTGATGATGTTAAAAATTCAAAGAGAAATAAGGTTTGCAAAGATAGTAAGAGCCTGGTACTTCAATAGTAATAATACCTAGCTGAAAGTACGTCATCTATATTTGTTAGTGCTCTGTAAGACATCAGCCATTATTGTGGTTATCATGTAATCACACAGAGACAGCCTAAAATAAACTACCCAAATCAACTGAATTATAATGGCCTAATGTCTCTAAATAAAGCACATTCCCTTCCATCACAGTAACCAGCCTTGTAGCACAGAAAGTCCTGAAACCAGGCAAACTCCTCAGTCCTAGGAAAAACAGGATGTTGGTCACCCTCCCTCCTATTTCCTTTCTCAACAACCAACAGAGATAGTGACAGAGTAAACTTAAAGATGTATTCATTTCTTCATGTTCAACAGGTAGTTTTCTGTCCAATGGTGCTCATTCTACAGATGTAGGTGCTCTCCCCTCAAGCAAGAGCAATGACTTACAACTGAGATTTAACTTCAACAGGACAGAATAAAGTGAGGATGAGGATTTACCAAAATATCTAGTTTGGCATTTATGAAACATCCCTCTGAAGTTATCATTCAAACTGACATATTAGTCAGTTATGAGACTTTGCTTTAAGATACTAGATATAATCAATCAAATGAAAAGGAGCTGTTTTCTCATTCCTATATAATTAAGGAAATATAAATTAACATTTCAGTAAGTTTATCAGTAAGTTGAATTCTAATCTAATCTCATCTTAGAAACTAAAATATTGCTGCACTTGTTACCTTCCCACCATTTGTTCTGCCAATACACTGATCAGTTTCATTTTAAGAAAACAGAAATCTTCTATGTTTTCTCAGAAAACTGCCTCTAGTAGAAGTATGAGATAATTGGTCTGGTTTAGATGATGATTTCATTCAAACCATGTCATAATTCATGTAATATCAAGTTACATCCTAATTTCTATAGCCTTTTTCATGTACTCCATCATTTTCTTAGGCATTTTTAACACTGACACTACTTTTCACTTAATGACATTCTCTAGCGTTAGAACATGAGTCACTCAGAGCAAAACACCTAGAATCCTTTGACCTGAAATTTTCATTAAGAATGATTCAACTTTTTATACCTATTTTTCAAGAAAGTTTTAAAGAAATCCAGCTTGAACTCAATGAATATCCTTAAAACTTTTATTGGCTGCTTTAAACTAAATATGCCAACACATACTTATTGATAAACACATCATAATCAAACCAAACTGCTTCTGGAAAGAAATACACACAGAAGCAGAAAATAACTGCCTGGGGGAAAAAAGAAAAAGAAAAAAAAAAAACCCACTGTAGCAGAAGATGTTTTTCACACACATTCCTTTTTAATTAATTGAAAACTGTCGCTTCAAACTTTATATATATGTAAAAGTACAATAAAAAACAAAGAATGCATTCATAATTACCAATCATTTTTTTAATACCACACAGCAGGAATCAGTCAGCTAATCACTTAAGAATCTTTGCATATTCATTTTTCCTAAAAGACTGGTAAACCCCATTTTTAATCCCCCAATTCATCTACAATATAATTAATGCACAAATAATCAATTTTGTTCATTAGTATGGACAATTTTAATTCAACAATGCAGTTCACTGGCATATCTATTTTAGACACAAGCTTTTCACAATAATTGGTCTCACATGTTCCATTTGTACAAGTAGCCATGGCAACCAATACAGTTAGATCCAACAATTCTAGAAGAAAAATTACACAGGACCTTATCACTAGCATCACTATCAACATCATCATTACTACTATTTGCCATGAGGTGATCTGAATACATGTAGAAAACTATTACTTAAAAATACTTACTTTCAGCATTGGACAAAGTGCAGGGATTGCAGTCAACCAAAGCTAACTGAAAATGCTGCAAGAAGAGATGAGAAAATCAGTGCACTAAATTCAGTCATTTAAATGTGTCTTAATTTTCAGGTATAAAAAGTTTAACATAATCATGAAACTACGCTATGCAAAAAGAACATACTGAACAACCAACTAGAATCACTTTGTACATTTATTGCTGATAACAGGCTGCTGGGTTACTTTCTTGAGAAAGCTGAGAATGTAGAATTAAAAACTTTATCAAGTTATCCTATGTATAACTGTTTTTATGAAACTTCAAGTAAACAGTATCAGCTATAGAGCAGTTTAAATAGCTTAATCACTACTTTAAAAACTGAAAGTAAAAGTTTAATGGTATTAATGTCAGAACACCACTGTTTATCTCAAAATGAGACATGAACTTCAGAAACAAATGAAATATATGACAATATAAGGCTAAAACTATCTACCCTTATTGATTCTCCAATGATCATTTTATCTGGTACTTTAAGATTTTATTTATTTGTTAGAGAGAGAGGGAGAAAGAACAAGCAGGGGGAGGGAAAAGGAGAAGCAGACTCCCCACCGAGCAGGGAGTCTGCCGCAGGGCTTGATCCCAGAATCCTGAGCTCATGACCCTAGTCGAAGGCAGATGCTTAACCAACTAAGCCACCCAGGGGCCCCTGTACTTGGTGCCTTTTAAAACTACTTGAAATAGTACCAGGAATGCATCAAATAGCCTATCTTGAAGTTCATCTATGAAATATAATTATCTTTTTAGAATGCACGTACTATTCTTTGTGTAGGCAATATTAAACCACTAACTTTACAATATCCACATATAATATCATTATCAGCCTCACCAAAAAAATACATGTATAACACTAATTTCTAAGAATACAAATCACAATCAAGAACACGGGGTAACATTTGACATCTACTTTATCAACATTAAACCTAGTATATAAACTAAGAAAAAAAAAAAGAAACAAGTACTAGAGTTGGTATAAAATCCTTAGGATTAAAAAAAAGTACATCTCTCTGAACTCTTCTAAAAATTATTTCCATACATGTATATGCAAATTTTCTGAGTCCCTACAAGATTTTAGCATTAAAAGTAATAACCACCCAGAGTGTAAACCCATTTTAAAAAATTGACCACAGGGCCGCCTGGGTGGCTCAGTGGGTTAAAGCCTCTGCCTTTGGCTCAGGTCATGATCCCAGGGTCCTGGGATCGAGCCCCGCATCGAACTCTGCTCATCGGGGAGCCTGCTTCCTCCTCTCTCTCTCTACCTGCCTCTCTGCCTACTTGTGATCTCTGTCAAATAAATGAATAAAAATCTTAAAAAAAAAAAAATTGACCACAATAAGCTCACTCCTATCCACAATCCAAATAGCTAAATAGGTGTATTTTTTATAACTACTGGACAAACTGAAAAAGACTTTATCAAGAGAAATAATCTTTAGCAAGTTTTCAGTACTGTATTTCAATACAGAATGAACAAAACTGCACTTGGTCAACGAGAACCCTCAATTAACAAAAATAAACTAATGTCAGCTATCAGTGTTAAAGTGAAAGGAAGGTTAGAAGGCATCGTTTGGTATGAACACAGTAGCTATCATATTCCTTCACAAATGTCTGTTATGTGCAAGCATAATGAGGCTGGCCTACATTTGCAGTACTCTTTAAAATTTAAGGGCTGTAATATTCTGAATGGGAAAACCACTAACAAAATGACTATGACCCTTAAGTAGTAAATATTTAATTCATTTAACAAATGTTTGTCAAGTTATCTATAATGCCCTTAGGACAATGCAGGCACTAGAAATACAATGGTCAATGAAACAAAAGTGAAACTTATTTGTCATGGCCGACTAAGTGAAAAAAAAAATTCCAACATTTGAACACTTTAAGAACTGCTTTTATTAAAAAGAAACAAAACAACAAAGAACTGCATTTATTCTGCCTTGGCCTACTAAGCAGACTGTATATACGCTCAAACAACCCTTTAATGTGCTATCACAGCAACAGAAACCAGACTATTTAACTGAGTATTTGTATACTTGAATCAAATATAACACTGTGTATCAACTCTATCTCAATAAAGAAAATAAAAAGTGAGCATTATGAAAGCAAAGCTTGCTTTATAACCACTTGCCCTCCCCTGGACAAAAACAGCAGCACAGTAGCCACACACTCAGATTGTACTACACTTCTGAGTCTAATTTATCCCGTCGGCATACATAGAGAAGACACTTTTCCTAACTGAGCCATCAAAGGATACAAACTAACCTGCAAAGAAAGTCTTCAAGATGGCAGTATTTAAGTTTTACCATTACAAAGACATCTCACAAAGAGCAGAGAGATGCATAATTCGAATTGCCTAGACTACACTTCATCTATCAATATGCAAAGCCCTGCAATGAAACCTGGCAGAAGCAATTCTGGACCATGTGATATGTAAGTATTAATCAATTTTAAAAGCACCAATGAAGCCAGTGATGTACCTTTTCAAATCCACAACATCATGAAATATTGATTATTTCCAAACAGTGACAATATAGAAAAATTACCTGGCAACAGAAATATATTCAAAAACATACATGTGAAAATGAAGGAACTTACAGAATAATTACTAAGTATAAGAAACTAAGAAAAGCCACATAAAACTACCCCATAAAAAGAAAAACAATGATACACTTTCCAGTAAACTGAAGGGAAATGAAGGACTGGGGTGGGGAGAACATGACCTCAGAGTTTCATTTTTCATATCTAAACCAGATGTAAAATAGATGTACCTATTAACATATAAGCCAGCAGAAATGACTATCAATTATAATAATCAGCCCTGAGATCTGAAAATACCATGGTAAAATATCCAGCACCCATCCGTGCAAACCAACAGAAGAATCTAAGAAACACCTGCACCTCGAACGAAATACTGCAGTAATGAAACTGACTACTGCTGTGTGGAAGTTACCATGCGGTAGAGGCTTCTGCAGTTCCAAGACTATATACAAACCTCAAGGCAGAAAACATTCTACAGAAAATTCATTTCCAAGCAAGATTTACCTAACATATTTTTTTAATGTTATGGCAATTTTCTTTTTATAGAGCACTTCTGGTCCAATTTAACAAAAAGGATCTAGTCATAAAAATTTCTGTCGACATCTTAATTACCAAAGTCACCTTTTGTTTTAAAAGTTTTTGATTTGTTCAATATTTCAAAATAACTTCATAGCATTTTGCTTTAGATAGATTAAGGAACCTGATTTCTAACTGGAGGAGGACAATCTATATTCATGTAATTAACACATAAAACTGAGATTTCAATACTTTCTTTTCAAATTGTTTAAAAGAGTTCTAGCTGTACAGTCTATGATTATCTCACAAATCTTTTCAATTGTAGAACACTTCAACTATATTCCCAATCCTGAAGATAAGCAGTGATAAAACTTTTTTTGTGGTAATTAACAAATTACTTATGTGTGTGTAAGTTATTACAATTTATAAGTTATTAAAATTTAGAGCAATGTTTGGATTCGAGATTCAATCTTGGATGTTCTGACTCAGTGGGCTAGGGATAACACCCTGTAAACCAAAAAAACCTTCGACAAGTTACTCCTATGCACAATCAGGGTTAAATGCCACTATTTTAGTTTTTAAATTGTGTATTTGCTCCCCAAAACTTTACTTCAGACTATGCAGACGAGGTGGGTGTAGTCGAGACTGTTGTCTCTATTTAATTAGTGTAGACACAGTGTTTTAGGAATAAAATGGCAACACCAGGCACTCTGCTATGGCTATGCATCTATGGAAATGAATGCATGCCTCAATGAAAGTTGAGTTAACTTTCAATAAAACTTGAAATCTCAGTTGTATGTGTTAATTACATGAATATAGATTGTCCTCCTCCAGTTAGAAATGTAAGTTATTTTTACACAACACTTACGTAAGAGGGTTTTATGGATCATTTTAAGAAAGAAGAGGTAAGACAGGTTGTGTACTCTTCCAAGTCAAGCGGTTTTTTTCCTTTTCATTGTTACAGATTGCCACAATGAATTAAAACCAACAACTTCATTCCTAAACCTAATAGTCTATGATAAATGGATGAGACTAGGGAAAGGTCCTGGGATGTGATAGTACTTCAAGGATTCGGTCTCTTAAAGTGAGATACAGAACTGGAAGTAGAAAGTTCTGGTAGGGTGTTATGAGTCATACTGCTGGGTAAGCTGATCTGGTTGAGGTTCTTTCAAAGCCCTCAAACTCAAGTTCTTCTGATTCTCTGTAATACAAGATTATTATGACTGTTTTGAAGAGAAACTCTACTGCATACCAGTAACTAATAGCTAATGGATCCTGGCAATCTTCAGTCAAAAAAGAAGTCTCCAATCTGGAGTCCTCTAAAAGTATCCTTAACAAGGAAGTAAAAGAAAAGACACCGTATACTGAAGATGTTCAAAATCTTATTTCTTTTCACAGTCTTTCTTTATGGCTCCAGACTTCTGTCGGTCTATACAACATCTGACATGCCTCAGGTACTTCCATCTCAATCTACTCCCAAAGGACTTATTGCCACTCAGAGTCTTTCCACCTCCTAATCCCAAAACCTGCTGCTACTTTATCACTTACTTTAGTTAACGGAAAAATGAATTAAGTCAATAAATGAGGAATTTGTTTCCACACTGAATCAGTTAATAAATTAACCCTTATGATCTACTGAATGTATTACCTCTCATTCATCCATCCATCCACTGAGAACCCATTTATCCCATGGATCTTGCTCATCTTTTTTTCCTGTTAACAGTGTCCTACCTAGTCTTCCAACTCATTTCTATCATGCTTTACGAAAGGTATAAAATTGACTAGAAATTTTAAAACACTGGTTCTAGTATGTGTCTAATCTGTGTATAAAAATGATCAGAATACAGGATGACTTGTTTCCCAAGCTCTTAAAATCAAGCAGTGTACAATGTGTTTTCACATCAAAATTAAGACTGATATTTGCACCAGTAACAAATACAAAGCGAACATGATATATATTTTATAAAGGGGATAAAATGTTGTTTTGGAACATAACCTCTATTTTTAATGTGGCATTAGACACACTGAATGTTTCAGAAAGTTGCATCTGAAGACCAAAATATTTACACCATAAATTTAAATAGTTATGGGTAAATACCAAAAATAAACACATTTTGATTAGAAATGATTTCTTGTAGTTAAAATATATTTGAGGAGATAAAACTGAACAGGGAAACCTGGACTCACCCTAATTCTTCCATATCAGAGAAAGGTGACTGCACATCTATGAGCAGTCATGTCCTTTTCAAACATGCATTTTCGAGCTTCACACTTAAAGCTAAATATGTATTAGAACTCAAGGCAGAAGTAGGAAGCAAATGGAAAAACAGAACTGGGCAGGCAATGTGAAGTGGAGAAAGCATTATGTGGTGGCTAGATAAACCAAGTAGGAGATCAACTCATAGTAGAGAACAGTATCTAGGAAAGATTAAAAGGAAAAGTACAAGTTAAAGAGTATAGGAAAAAGGAATAAACAGGGCAATCATTTTTGCCCACAAATAAGTAAAAATGAACAGAAGACAAAGTAAACAGTAATGACCATCCTTTGCCAAAAGGAACAGTGGTATTTCATTCAGGTAAGCTGAGTTCCACTGCTGATGTGAGAATTAAGGAGATATTGTTTAAAGGTACAAACTTGCAACTAGTAGATAACTAAGTCTTACAGAGCTAATGCACAGCACAGAGATTACAGTCAACAATACTGTATCATAAATGCCAAAGCTGCTGAGAGACTCGACCTTCATTGTTCTCACCACAAAAAAGAAATAATTATTACGTGATGTAACAGAGGTGTCAGCTAATGTTACAGTGGTAATCACACTACAACATATAAATGCATCAAATCAACATGTTGGACACTTAGGACTTACACAATGTCATATGTCAATTTTATCTAAATAAAACAATTTCCAAAGAATTCAAATTTTCAAAATGCCAGCTAGGAGAGTTAAGCTATTGAGCACCATGAAGTACTAAATAGGGCAGGGACAAGCATGGAGAAGTAACAGCAACTTTCATGATCTTCAGATACCTGAACTAATAAAAATATGCTGGTAAAACTTCAACAAAGAAGTTTTAGCTATTACAAAGAATATTACAAGTATTTTAGAAATTTAAGGTGCAATTAAAATTAATTAATAGCATACAAATTCTCAGCAAGTATTTTTATAATACAGAGTTCACAGTATCTTAATTAAATGACTCATCTATTCTACATTTTTAAAAAAAGGAGGCATTTTCATAGATTCCAAAAGTGGTTTCCAAAAGGAAATCTATGTCCTCATGCCTATACTTATCTCTTCTGCCTCAATATCTTGGCATAAAAAAATATGACAATGAAAGTCCTGAGTCTATAAAGGGTCTAAGATGAAATCAGAAGCCTGGAAATGAAGCAATTCCCAGAGAAAAGTAAGGTAAAAAGGAAAAAAAAAGTGGAAATGCTATTTCGCTCAGCAGTTTCATGCCACATATAATAGTAGAGGGGAGACGAGCTGAAAGAACTGGTGAACAGGAACATGTGGAGAAAACATATGCACTGCCACTCTGTCTAGAAAAAAAAAAATTCTGTTAAAAGGTGATAAATAAAACCAGCCTTTCCAGCAGCCCCCCACCCCCAGCTTTTCCAGCCCATCCTATTTGAGGCATTTATTATTTTTATAGCCTCTTCCATTTATCTATCTACTCAAGAAATACTTGGGGGGTGCGGAGAAAGAAAGAAATACTCGGCACTTCGTGCAATGCCAAACTAACATCTAAGTCTCATTTGGGTTCAGTCCATTTCCTTTGCATTGTCTCTGCAATTCTCATCTTCCTACCTCTTTCACAGCAACACTTCAAATCAGCACTTACCATCTTTAAATACCAAACTATGAAGGAACTTACACTGGTATCCAGCCAATTACCCACAGGTTCCCATTAAAAAGCCATACTCTTTATCTTTAAAAACCAAAAAAGTTCCAATGTCGACACAGTCTAGGGAAACTTAAATATGTAAATATTAGGGAGAATTTCTACATAATCTTCATTAAATTAAATAGATACACTGGCATTAACTGACTGAAGAACTGCTATTAAACATCTTATTTTGCATTTCTTTCCTTCACATGAAGGAAATAAGAGTCTGTCAGGATGTGAAAATTAGAGGCATTATATGAAACTATTTGTCAAAATTAGTGTACTTTTATTGAAGTAATGATCATACTGCCACAAATACGCAACAAATGTAACCAATTATCATTAACACCATTAGAAAGTAATGAAATAAAATTCTGAATTAATTATATGGTGTTCAAGAGGCAACCAAACCCACCTAGGGGGGATATTATCTCAAGCAGGGAAGAAAAACAACAAACACCATGTAGAAATGTCACCCTGGAATGGACTCTGGTTCAGGTAATATTAAACTAGTTAAAAAATTAAGAATTGATACTCCTACAACTCACTAAACATGAAATCCTTATTGGCCAATATAACGGAAAACTAAAGCCATATCTTTGAAAAGTAAGCTGGACATTAACTTCACATTTCTGAGGATGGGCAGAGTAGCAAAAATACAAGTATTAAATTCTAGGATGGGCAAATGGATTTCACAAATATATCTACACTGGTCCCAAATTGAGAGTTTTAGATATAGACAAACTGAGGACTAAAACAGAGGGGGCTGAAAAATCTTGTCAGATACTTTCATATATCTATATGTATGTATGTATATATGTGTGGATGTATGTATACGTATCTATGTCTATAAATTTAATCTTTAAAACAATGTTGTAGAGTGGGGATAGTTACTCCAGTACTACAGACTCAAAGAGGTTCAAAAGAATTAAGCATCTTGCCCAAGGTCACGCAATTAGTCCTATGGTACGGTCAAATTTTAAAACCAAATTTGCTTGTTCTGAGAGCTGTTTACATAGTACCAAAACAGAATGAATCTGTTTCAGAGATACATTTTGGTAAAAAAAAAAAAAAAGTTATTACCAGGGATAAAAACAAAACAGGAGGCCCTGAAATCCATTTCCTGTAGTAGATGAAAATAAGAAATCTATTACAAAAATAAACTGCATTTTATCATTGAGACCCTGTATATGCTATATTCCTCTTCAAGGGTAGTGAAAGAAAATGAGGTAGAGAAGACCTGATCTATAATGGACAGACTGCCCATACCAGCCCACACCAAAAGACTCTTTTTATCCACCCCTCACTCCTCCATCAGACAAGAACAGTGCATTCAGGAAATTGAGCCCTGCTCCAAAACTGGGCTTAACTGGTCTAAGAGCAACCACATCTTTGACAAGGAATCAATAGAGAATGGCCAATGGCCCATTTCTGGCCAATGAGATGAAGAGAGAAGTATTCTCGAAGACAACAACAGGAACTCAGAATCTTTCTCCTTTATGACATGAACGATCAAATATTTACTGAGAACTTATCATATGCCAGCACTATTCTAAGCACCTACACCACTACTCTATAATATCCTTCTATATGAGACATGAAAAATGAATAATCTCACTTTGACTGTATCCTTTGACTTTACTGAATTCATTTATTATTTCTAATAGTTCTTTGGTGGGGTTTTTAGGGTTTTCTACATTTCACTTTGATTGTACCTGGCAACCAGGCTTCAGAATAAGCCAACACAGAACAGAGAAGAAAATGAATCCCTGATGAAACCTTGTATCAGCTGAATCAACCAATCCTGAAGTTTACACTTCACATTATACAAGCTACTTTTTTACTGTTATTTTAATCAGCTTCAGTTGGTAGTCTCTAAAGTTTCTGGTTATCTATACCAAGAAACGTGCTTCTAGGAAACAGCTTTAGTAGTGGAAAAGTCACCAGAGGTTCCACATCTATCCATATGAAACTAAAGTACTAGCCAGTCCACTTTAGGAAAAGTGGAGGCCAACTAAGGGGAGGGACAAATCACTCCTTCTGATTCCTACCTTCATTTGCATTAAATGATAAGCACTTAGAATACTATACTGAAATACCTCCTCCTTGACTGAAAATGATGATGCCTAAAATTCTCTTTTGGAAACAGGGAACACTAGATAGAGAAGTCTTAAAAACAAACAAACAAACAACAACAACAAAAAAACCCAATGTCAAAATGAGGTAAAGATCAAAGGCAACCTTCTCATTATGGGGAAGAGAAATAGGAAGGACTCCTAAAATTCTTTTCTCTGTTCACATAAATGAAATAAAGATCAGGATGATTATCAAATATTTTAACAAGAAGACTGTACTTAAAACAATTCTGCTAAAATTGCTGTGACTTGAAGGTTTGTTAGCCTTGATGCCAGAACAAAAGTGTACACATGAAGTCTCTATTGAACCTGAGTAAGCAGGAACACTTTCAACTCAATGGAGTTGGAACACTGTCCAACACTGTTTCCCTCAATTAAAAAACATTTTTAAGTTATCGCCACCTTCGTGGGAACAAGTGCTTCTGCATCCACAGAATTCTGTAAGACACTACTGATGTTCAGACAGCCAAATTCTATAACATGGGACATTATGTGATTATCTTTTCCACTCAAATATATTTCCTGAGCAACATGGTTTACCCAAGCTGCTATCAAAAACATGTATGCCACATGTAATAGTTATATTGTGACAATATTATAAAATGATCAAATAAATTTATTTTGTATTATTAGACATTTTAAGAATCTCTTAGCTAATGTATACTGTGAATGTCCAAGAGGAGGTTAAAATATGCAAGGTGGCATATTTTCCATTTCAAATCCACTCACATCCCACAGTATACAGTTGACTATTGAACACAGGTTTGAACTCCATGGGCCCACTTATATACAGGTTTGTTTTTTATGTTTTTTTTTTCCCCACAAATGTATTTTCTCTTTCTTATGATTTTCTTAATAACATTTCCTTTTCTCTAGCTTGCTTCATTTTAAGAATACAGTACATGATATATATGCACAGTATGTGTTAAGCAACTCTAGGGTACAGGTGAGTCTTCCAATCAACAGTAGATTATCAGTAGTTACATTGATGAGGAGTCCTGACACAGATTTTCAACTCGGGGGCTGGGGTTGATGCCCATAACCCCCATGTTGTTCAAGGGTTCACTGTGTGAGAAGTGCTGCTCTATATTTGAAGAAATCCGGCTATTTCCAGGCATCCTTTTACTTTCCACACTACCTAATTTTACCTTGGCGCCAATTCCTCAAACTGCACTTACCTTTGACAACTGTGTAATCAAAATACTTCACAATCTACTTGTTTTAGTGTTTTGGGTTGTAAAACACTCTTTCTTATCATCAGCACTGTTCTTTATAAACCCATGAAAGACAAAGAGTAGGTTTGTAACTGTCTACTTTAAAGCTCTAGAACAATACAGTTTTTAAAAAACCTTCAATAGTACCTTAGTAGCAAATTCAAATTATAACCTACTGTAAAGTCTCTTTACCATTCTTTATCTCCCTCCCTGCCCTTCAGGATCAAGATAATCTGCAATGGAGATATTTAGAACATAGAAACCATTATACTCCTAAATCCACAAGAACTTAAACTTTTTCCTAGAACTTCTAATCCTTCAAAAAGCAATGCTTTCATTGCACAGGAAAGCACTATTTTCCAAAGCTCAGAAAGACCTAAAGTGATGGCACAGACAGCACAAGAAACTCAATTATAAAAAAATGAAAAATATCAAATTTCCATAGTAAGTAAAATATTTAACCAACAATGTATTATCTTTTCCTAACAATGTTTATATTCACAAACCGGCAATTCAAATGACTTGCAGAGAATACATTTTAATAATTTAGATATATGAGATGTGCCCTACTGGTAGATGGTAGAGGTCAACAGATTTCTGGGGAGACCCATGTAAATAAATAGGCCAGGATGGGATCACAGACACAGCACTATTACGCAGCTGGACCTGAACTCTATGCTGGCCAATCACTTATAGTGGATTGATTTAGATGTCCAAACTGAGACTGAAACCTTCAAATTCTCCTGATGACAAACTTCAATTAAAACTAGAAAGAAAGAAAAAGAAAGAAAGAAAGAAAGAAAGAAAGAAGGAAGGAAGGAAAGAAAGAAAGAAAGAAAGAAAGAAAGAAAGAAAGAAAGAAAGAAAAAGTTTAATGGTATCATCAGTTACCTATGTCTTAGGATCGTAACTACTTTGTACCCTGAAATCCAATCTTGTGTATCTTCTGGTTCACAGCTAATAAAACAGTTCTTTCACCTAAATTTTCAAATTTTCTTTTGAAGTATGAGTATAAATTCCAACATTTCTCAATGCTCTAATATTTAACAACAACCCATCCCCACAAAAATCCACAAAGTAAAACATTGTATCTTGGAAAAAACCCAAAAACCTACCTTTAAACTAGACTCATAGTCTGTATTCACTTTGAACATAAGCCCAAGTCGTAAATGAATTTCCTTGGCTCGACAAAAGCTGGGATCAACATAAAGCACCTCCTGAAATGCTTTAATTGCCCTGAAAGAATATAGACATAAGATATCTTAACTTTTTAACACTTGCATGAATTTTTGCTTGGCAGCACAGTAAAACTTCTGCTTTATGCAATACGGTTTTAAAGAAAATTTATTTTACGTGACTGTATTATTAAAAAAAAAAAAAAAGACTGGGCGGTGGCACCTGGGTCTTTTATATAATTGAATGTATATCACCTAATATAATATAAAGGGAAAAGAAAGATCAGATGAATGTATAATCACAATTATTCAAATAATATTTTATGGCTTAATAAAATTCTCAGTTTAAATAGCTGATTTCATTGTTTCTGGAATTTCCTAGGGGAAACAGAGGTAGGACAGATAGTTATAGTTTTGTTTCTTAAAGCGGAAAGATTAATACTGTTTCTAGTCTAATCTATAAGAGTAAGTGTTCATTTAAAACTTTTATCTTTTATATTTAGATTTATAATCCATGTGTACCTTATTCTTTATATGGTGTGAATTCAGATTTCATTTTTTCCATACAGATATCCAATAGCCCCTGCATCATTTGTAGTAAAGACCATCCTTACCACAGCTCTGCAGTGCCACTTTGTCCTAAATTAAATGTCCATATTTATGTAGGTTTGTTTCTGGGTTCTCTTATCATCTATCACTTTCCATTGGTCTATCATCCTATTTTCACCCCAAATTCACAATTTAACTTTTATAAATGGTCTTGATTACCAGTAGAGCAAATACAGCATAAGGAAAGAACACTTTTCACTGAATACATTTTTATACACCTTATTTTGATCATGTAGATATACTACTTACTATAAAATTAAAATCATGACAAGGAAAAATGTCTACTTTCAATTTTGAAAATTGTAATAACAGATGTAACAGTAAGTTGAGCATCATTTTAAATCTCTCTACAGTATTTAATTAAGGCTTATCCCAAGTACCAGCTAATATATTCTTCACAAAGCTTTTTATCAACTATTCCCTGCCTCTACTTATCTTAAGGTGGCTATTTAGAATCTTAGAGGATTCTAAAAAGTCAATCTTTTAAATAAAAAGTTCATAATATTATACCACAAAACAGAGCACAATATCCCTGATGTCCTTTTGTAACTTTATTTTGATTCATGCATTATCTATTTCCCAAAAAAACTGTGTGGGTCTATGTACATGGTTATTATAAAATTAAGGGTTCTGAAGAGTAATGTTTATTGTGAGGGTGGGTGCAATAGGTCTGGCATCAGGTACTTTTTTATCTGGTAAAATACTACTTCCTGAAGAGGAGGCTGGGATCTATGTGTTAGATCACTCTTTAAATGGGTGGGTGTATATGTGTTTTATTATCTGATGTGTACAGGTAGAAGAGGGGAGCCAAAGACCTGACAGAAAAGAATTGGTGTAAATTACCATTCTCATTCAAAGGCAGCTTTCTATTTCTCTCAGACTTCAAAATACACATCTGCGTGTTTTTAAGACATTTTCTTTGTACTTTTCTCAAAGCTTTCTCAAAGGAGGAGGTACAGTTCAGCCTCTATTGTTCTCCTGGTCATGACTAGTGCTACCACCTTCTAAAAGAACAGGCAATTATTGGGGGGTGGGGCTCAGCACATAAAAGGTTAGGAAGAGAACAACTGCAGATGTAAATGAGGCCAATTAAAACAGGATAGGAGCACCTGGGTGGCTCAGTCATTGGGAGTCTGCCTTTGGCTCAGGTCACGATCCCAGTGTCTTGGGATCGAATCCCACATCGGGCTCCCTGCTCTACGGGAACCCTGCTTCTCCTCCCACTCCCCCTGCTTGTGTTCCCTCTCTCGCTGTGTCTCTCTGTCAAATAAATAAATAAAATCTTAAAAAAAAAAAACAGGATACAATGGGGAAAGGGTATGCAGGAGTTTGGGGGAAGCTTTTGGGCTAAAAGGCAATTTTTTATTTCTTGACCTAATTTTATATATAACATGTTAAGATGTATAGTTCTGTCTATACATTTTTAAGTATGTTATATTTTATAATAATAAAAATTGAGGGTAATACTTCATAAAATCCTAATGAACCTTAATTTATGAGATGGGTCAGATAACTCTCTTGTGGAATGGTCAAAACTAAGCAATGTCCACATGTGCCAATAAAAAACCCAAGCAGGCCTGAATCAAAGATATGAAAGAAAATGGAGGGAAGTGAAAGACAGCAAAGAAAAGAAATAAAGGAGAAAAAAAAAGAAGTTAAAGAAAAACTGTCTAAGGAAGGGCATGTGAGAAAAGCAATAAGGACAACACAGAGCATCAGTAGCAAGCCCTCGGGAGAAATTATTTCCTAATCCGTCTTACTTTCTATTTCTGACCTTTTCTCTGAATCCCTAAATTTGTAGAGGTGTTTTACTCTATAGGTACCTTTGGTGCAGACATCTTGTGCACTTAGTTCACAATGTCACATAAGTGCAAAGAAACATTAGTTTACTCTAACAAGTTTTCTATGTATGTTAACGCACTAGAAATTAAAAATAACATTAACCTATAAGCAAAAACACATGTTCCAACATGCTAGTTCAGGCTACCCTGTGCTTATTCTTTAAGGACTATTAAAAGTGCCCATGAGGGGCGCTTCGGTGGCATAGCTGGCTAAGCGTCCGACTCTTGATTTTGGCTCAGTCTGTGATCTCAGAGTTGTGGGACTGAGCCCTGCATCAGGCTCTGCACTCAGCCTGGAGTCTGCTTAAGCCTCTCCCTTCTCAGGATGCCTGGGTGGCTCAGCTGGTTAAGTGTCTGCCTTCAGCAGGGGTCATGATCCCAGGGTCCCAGAACTGAGTCCCACATTGTGCTCCCTGCGCAGCAGGGATCCTGCTTCTTGCTCTGCCTGCCACTCCCTTTGCTTGTACTCTCTCTCTGACAAATAAATAAAAAATTTTAACAACAACAACAAAAAGACTCTTCTCTCACATAAATAAATAAATAAATAAATAGATAAATAATTTTTTTAAAGTGCCCATGAGATGGTATGACCAATATATATTGAGAGAGCGCCGAATCCTAACCACTAGACCACCAGGGAACCAATATATATTGAATGATCAAGTTCTTGTTGTTGTTTCAAAACTTTCCTCAAATTCAATACCTTGCATTACTAGATTATTGAAATGGATAGGCTCTTTAAGGACACCCTTGCTCTGCTCTCACTTATCCATGTTTCCTCAAACATGAGCCTCCTATAATTGCCTACTAACCATGATACTCTCTAAGTCAAATCTACATGTAGCATTTAAGGTCTGTGAGCAGTACCTAGTAACCATTCAATTCTATTCTCAGTTATGATCCAACACTGTTCTTCCTCAGCTGTGACCTGGCTTATTACAGGAATTTTTTTACACAAATACTGGCCCTCTTGACTTCACGTCTTTTCCTCAGGATGGTCTCCTGATCTGAAATATTTTCATTCTTCTACTTCACCCTACATCCACTATTACCTAAAAGACTGACCACCCAAACTCAACACCAACTATGTTACACTTAGTGTTAATCAGTAGTTAGGTCCACTGTATAATCAAATCACTTTTTTCTCTATACAGTGGTATACTATCACCAGTTTTTCCAAGTGGTTTTCTTGAGGTCCATACTTCCCTTTTATCTTTAGTTGTCCAATAAAGAAAACAGTTAAGTTTAATAGATGTTTACTAATGCCATCACTTGGATAGTTGGTTGACTGGGCTTCTCCTGAGGGCAGGAAACAGCAATGCTCCATAGTCTATTTACTGACCTCTTGGCATCTAACAAAATATATCTAGGTTCATTTTCATTTCCTTTTCTAAGCTTTTTACCTATCTTTCCTGTGTGCTTCCTTAGTTTTTCCCCACTATAGGGGAAAAAAGGAAAAAGGTGTGTGTGTGTGTGTATGTGTGAGAGAGAGAGTCAGAAACAAAGACAGAGACAGGGAGTATGTGGAGAAAACAGTTATCCTTCAGACTACATTCTAATTTTGGTCATTTTACCACATTCTTACCTCACCAAACTTCATGTAGCCAAAGCATGATCTGCACCACAAACTAGACTAAAAACACCAAGACATATAAATTCTGCTGACCTCAGTATTCTGATGACACAGAATTTCAGAACATGAAAAATGGCTACCCAAAATTATAAAATATTTTCACGATACTATGTCTGGAAAGGTTTATACTTTTCAAATATTAAAGCATATTCCCTAGCAATAATTTTGGTGATATAAACACTACATTTTTAGATTTTGAGAATAAATGCCAATGATAATTATGCATAGCAATATGCACTTTTTGTTTCTAAAAGTCATTAAAAAAGAAAATGCTTCCTCAGGACTTTACCAAACTATAGTAAAAATAATGATACTAACTAAACATCCCTAGAACAGTTTCAGTACATTTGGAAAGAGACATAATAAAACTTTTAACTTTTCTAAGGCTAATAAAGCTGAGTCTGGAAATTTCCCTCAGGAATATCTGAAGGGATAAATGGTCTAATACCACAAAATTCTGTACTAATAAAAGGGACAATATTCTAACTCTAAATCAGTAATAACATGTATACACCCAACAGATAAATACTTCCACACATATTATAAAATGTAGAGGTTCCTTTTAAATGAGACAAACCAAAGATTTGATGAGGTAATCAGAGAGACAGACAAGGCAGGATTTTTAAAGATGGGGATGGTTAAGAGAAGCCAGACCACACACAGTAAATGGCACAAAGTTACATAGGTTAAAAAAATGCTCAATTCGTTTCTAGGGAAATGTTAATACAGTGTGACTGACATAAAGAATATATTTAGGGAAATAGTAAACTAGAAGGATTATTTGAGGCTGAACCAGAGAGGATCTTAAATGTGAGGCTAAATTAGAAATACCACACAAAAGTTCTTCACCTTGTCATGTGCTAATACGTTACTTCATGGCTTTTTTTTTTTTTTTTTTTGCTTTTTAGCCAGTCTTCTTTTCATCACCTCAGACAGTGGGAGACCTTTTTTCCTTCTCCTCTTGCAAAGATCTAGATTTTTATCCATAATTTCCCTGAAGCTTAATTAGTCCAAGCCCTTCCAAATTCTCTCTGGCAATCTATGTGTCACTGGTAAGCATTAACTACCAGAACTGCCTTAGTTAAACGCTAGTTTTGTCAAAACAGAAGTGTACATAATAAACACCACATGTTAACATGAACGGTTTCATTTTAATGGAACTATATACTTAAGCTTTTCATCTAAGAACATTACTTTGTATTATGATAGCTCAAAAATATTTATTAAATATTAAGTTTCTGCCAGACTCCATGCTAGACAAGCCTCAGGATCAATGGTAGTATCCCAAAGACATTAGGTTTATTTGCACCCAAAGTAGTCACCACAAAGGAGAATAGATATTCCTCCACCTTTTTTTTTAAAATAAATACAGCTTTTTTTACAATATAGATTTTATTGATTTATCTGACAGATAGAGATCACAGGTAGGCAGAGAGGCAGGCAGAGAGGAAGCAGGCTCCACGCTGAGCAGAGAGCCCGATGCGGGGCTCGATCCCAGGACCCTGGGATCATGACCTGAGCCGAAGGCAGAGGCTTTAACCCACTGAGCCACCCAGGCACCCCGATATTCCTCCACTTTTAAGAACAGTTGTGATTGGTACAGTGCTTAAGGAATTAATCCTAAAAAAACTTCACTTGTGATGTGTTAATACTTCTATGTTTCTAATCTCACCTCCACTTCACTTCGCTAACCCTTTTTAATGTCAACAATAATCACTGTATTTCCTTAACAGGCCTCTCAGTTACATTTGGGAGCTTAATTTCCAAAATCCTATGCCTCTAGCACAGAATTATGTATCTCTTAGATTGCCACTGTAAGACCCTTCTGATACTGATCAACAGGAATATAAAAGGCTGCAGGTCAGAAAGAGGCTTGATAAGAATTTTTAGATGGAGATATTTAGAAGTATGGCTATAAGCTATATTAATTTGTTACTGTATGTATTTCAATTCTTCTCACCCAAGGATATGAGTTTCTCACTATAAGGCAAGAAGAAACTCAGTTCAAGATACCCCAAGCAATTTGCCCCTTCAAGAGCAAGAACAAGTGAAGGCATGGGTGTGCATTCATGCACCTGTAGAGGAATGGCTTTATAAAGCCATTTATACTTTGTGCTTCTCTGTCTTTCCCCTTCTGGACATCTTTCTTAACTCTGCTCCCACGACAAAGAGTAGGATCAATAGTAAAACTGAATAAGCATCCTCAGTCCAATGAGGATGTTGTAGGTGCTCTACTACTTTCTGACAGGGGCTCCTCTAAGAAGAGAATACAACCGAAAAGTGGGAAAACTAACCAGTAACAACTGATCTAGAAGCTAACCAATAAAATCAACTCCAACAGAAACAATGGGCAGAATATGGCAAGAAACAAGGCAAACAAGTTAACAGATAAAACTATACTTAATAAAACTGTTCTCAATAATATTAAGTCACCATCACCAACCCCAACACACGTTGATCGTACACATTACCATCAAATACTTATTAACCTAGCAAATGCCAACAGACACCATTACTAAGTATTGAAGTTTACTGAAATGACTAAAGATAAAACATTCTGAGACATCCTAGGCAGATCCTTACAGCTAACAATACAAAAAAGGGCGTAACACCCTCTCCTCTAGAAAAATTTTTTCAACACATCCCAAAATTTCATGTAAATAATTTCAGGGAGAGAAAAATGCTTGATCCCAGCAATTAACAGCTACTTATAAACAAAACAAAATAAAACACAAACACAGGACGTTCCTAACACTTAAGGCTGTATTCTGAAACTCATGAAGCAAGAACTATTCCATGTTTTCTAATTCTCCGCCTGTTCAAAAAATAGCAAAGTAAGTTAAAGGATGGGGCACAAAACACATCTGACCAGCAAGAGAGGAAGCACACAGCTAGGATGGATTCAGATAGGGTGTGAAATATGTCATTTTAGGAAGCAGCTAGAGGTGAAACTTAAGACGTGAGAAAATGATGGTGACCAGGACAGGATCGACAGACCAGAAGGCACTTGTTAATTCAGACATTGCACTGTCCTTATATCATGCAGTTTCATTTCTTCGGTCAACTGAAGGATACAAAATCATATACAGATAAGGGGTCATATGACAGAATGTTCCACAGCTACAAATCTCCTGAGTTGACATGGTCACATACTTAGGAAAGTAATCCACTTTTGAACTGCTGATGGTTTCATTACTGATTTTATGTCTGTATCTTCAATCTACAGGGAGCTCATATGTTATCACAGGTAGATGAAAAACAGCTGGTGTGTGGTATATATGTCTATTCCTAAACTGTAGAGTTCCTTGCCCCAGGTTTTACCTAAATTACTTCTGGCTAGCTACAAAGAATGTACCAATGTGCCCAGGAGAACAAATGTGAAGACTGATTAAAAAAATAACTGTCAATCTTCAAACCTGGGGTCAGAGTACAACAACAACAACAACAACAAAAATTAAATTGGGGAATCTGAAGCATAACCTCACTTGTGCCACAAAACAGCTATGTATTATTCACCTTGCTTTCGTTATCTACAAAATTAAGGGAATAAACTAAGTTACCTCTAAGAACACTTCTGGTTATAAGCTGTGTATTCTATGAATAGGATCTTCAAGAAACTAAGACTATTTTAAAACATTTGTAATGTATCCTTGGTTTTAAATATGAGGCACTGGACATGAGGTTAGGATGCTTAAGTTTAGGATTGCCCTACAGTAAAGGGTAACTCAAGAGAAAGAAATTATAAAACTTCTTTTATAAAGACCAATTAAAGTTTTATAAAGTTTATAAACAAAATGAGTGATCTGAATGATAACAATACTCTATATATACACACACAGGTATTCTCTAACAATGCAGTGCTTCCACAGATGATCAAAACCCAATAGAATGAAAAGCGAAGAGGGAAGAAAAAGCGTATAGGGAAAGTCATCCATGTCTACAGTTTCATCTTAAGGGAAACCATACTGAATCACTGCCAATACATAATTAAAAGTTCTGCAATAAATACCCAGGGTGCCCAACAGGTAAATGTATGACAGGGTATAACCTTTGGTCAAAACCTTGCTTTGGACTCTCACAGCATTCACTCAGGTTAAAATTAAGGAGAACAGAAGGGACTCTGACAAAATTAGATATGCTTCCCCAAAAAAATGGGCTCTATGGTTTACAAAATATACATTATCTCATCTCATCATCAAAACTCTGTGAAGTAGAAAAGGCAAGTGACTACACTGAGCTTAAAAAAAAAAAAAATCCTCACACACACACACACACACACACACACACAGAAACAGACCTAGGGGGTCTATTTAACTCAAGATCAAATTAAGTGACAGCGCTGAGACCAGAATACCTATCTTCCATCTCAAATTCTATGTTATTTCCATTGGAGAACACTATTATCTGTCTCCTAAACAAGAAAAACAACAAAGGGGCAAAGGCCATTAACAACAGGGCCCTACATTTTATAGTTCATAAATTCTTATATATTCCTATCATAATCTCTGACTCTGAAGGTAGTACCATTACTCCTATTTCATAAATGAGAGAATTGAGAGCTTGTAATTTGGTGCCTAGTTACTGGAAATTGGAAAATACTAGTATGCATGTGCATATATACAGGGGTAGGGGGACAGCAAATCTTGTCTAAAAGTCTGAAAAAGATAAACATACTGGTCATCAAAGATAATTTACCTACAGACCTTGAGACAGTCATTCTCCAGTTCAAATAATCTGGGGACCACTGGTCCATAATGAATGACTGAGAAATTCCAAAAGCTTTCCGATCTAAGCCTTCTTCAATCAGAATCTCGTATGATATTCTTTTCGGAACGCATACAACTCTAACAATCTAAAGTGGGTCAACACCTCTGAAGAACAATCTAATCAATTTAAGAGAGTACTGAAAACCAGAGGCTTAGTGACATTAAAATATTTTGTATTTATTATACATACACATACACATACAATATTAAACAAAACAAGTCACTTACTAGAAATAACTGGAGTTAACCAGTTTTGTGTCAACTTACCACTGAAATGCATTGTAATGGAAATAGACCAAACCAAGACCATATAAAAAGGCAGCATTCTGTAAATAAAAGGAAAAAGAAACTTTTAAGAAAACCATTTGAGTCTAATGCATATGATGTTATTATAAAATAGTGTATCAAAGATATTTTTAAATTATTAAAACCATCTTGCATTACAATATATTACAATATATTTTTAGAACACCAGAATAACAGTGATGAGTCAGCAGATGGCACACAATCCAACTTGGAAAGATTCTCTTGTTTCTTTTAATCAAACCTGCCCTGAAATAAAAAATCTATCAGAATTCCATGGACACATCTGAAATAAAAATCTATTACTCAGGAATAAGAAAATGTTTGGATTATGCCATCCTCATCTCTCTTGCTTGCATCTGTATTTTTTCTCTGGTTCTTTGTTTCTTTAACTAGATTTAATTTTCTGTTCAGTGCTGCCAGGAAGGTATTTACAATTCAAGGAAATGCACAATATAAACTTAAAACAAATTTTAGTGGTTTAAAAAAAAAATGCTAAAATGACACCTAGCCATTTACATTTGGAGCTTTAACATCAGTGATTCCTGGGGCACCTGGGTGGCTCAGTTGGTTAAGTGCCCAACTCTTGATTTTGGACTGGTCACTATCTCAGGGTCCTGAGATCCAGCCCTGCTTGGGCTCTCCGCTCAGCAGGGAGTCTGCTTGAGACTTCTCTCCCCACCCCACTGTGCCTGTTCTCTCTCTCTAAAATATAAAACTTTTAAAAAAAGAAAAAAAAAAGTAAACTAGCATCAGTGATTCCTTTTGTAGTACAAAACAGAAAAATGCTTATTCAGACTCATTCTGACCTCTGGCCTCCAAATAGGATCTAGCTAGCTATACACCGTTTATTCAAAAAGGGCAAATGTTTGAGTATCTAATACATGTTTTGCCAGTACATAAGCAACTCTGTTTTAGTAAACCTTATCTGTTAAAAAAAATAATAATTAAAGGTTTCACACGGATTCTGGTGAAGAAATTTCTACAACCTATATTCTAAAACCTGAAAATTTTAGACTTTTAATAAAAATGCTTCTTGCCACACAGTCTTGGGTTGTATTTCCCCAGAAGCCCGCCCTGAGACAGAAGGTTTTAAATATAGGTTACTCAGGAAGTTGCCCTAGGAAATACCAGTAAGGGAGTGGAAAAGTGAGGCAGGGAAGGGAAGGATGCCAATAAAGGGTGCAATATGGCTGGTTATACAGCCGGCACTCAATCCTGCTGGGGATCTCTAGTAGACAGTGTGAAACATTCTTAAAATCATCTTGCCCTAGGTGTGAGGGACTAGAGTACTTAGCCCACAATCACTATGGTCACTGGTTAGGGAAAAGGAATCAGTGATGTTTAAAGTGTCAACTGAAGTGTAGACAGCTAGATGACTTTTGGCCTGCAAATGTTTCTTTTTAATACTAAACTTTGTTCAGGGCATCTGGGTAGTTCAGTGGGTTAAGCCTCTGCCTTCGGCTCAAGTCATGATCTCAGGGTTCTAGGATGGAGCCCCGTTTTGGGCTCTCTGCTCAGCAGGGAGCCTGCTTCCCCTCTCTCTCTGCCTGCCTCTCTGCCTACTTGCACTCTCTCCCTCTGTCAAATAGATAAATATCTATTTGTCAAAACAGATGTCAAATACATAAATAAAATCTTTTTTAAAAGTACTAAACTTTGTTCTAGGATTATATTGTACACTTCCTCTGAATTCCAAGTACCTTTCTGAAAACACTGAAAAATGTTTTAAGTACATCTTAAAATGTAATAAATATGAAGAGTTAATTTTATTAAATCCTCATTACCCTTAGCTTTCCAAATGAGAAAACTGCATGCTACAAGAGTATTTACAAATATGGGGATTCACAAAGGTCTCAGACAACATCTATTTCAAAAGTTCATATTTTTAAAAAATTTTTTAATTTACTTGGAACTGTCTTTAATCGGGATCATTCATTTACCACCCTACTCCCCACCCCCTGAAATATGCTGAACATTTACTAGCTGTTCAGGGACACTCAAGGGTTGAACAAGCGAAACTGATTAAAACATACTTCCCCTGCAGTCAAGAAGTATGCAATCTAGTCTGTGCAGGTGATAGGGACTGGGGGGAACAGTGATATTAAGAATGTTAATTCAGAGTTAATTCAGAGTCATCAAGCATTCTACCAAGAAAGTCTAGATTTGAAAGACAACTGTCTTCATGGCTGAGTAACAGATTAACATCTTTCACCTATTTAGCTAATTACTCACAGAAGGTGGTGTGGGGTATGGTGGAATTTACTGAGGAGAATTTCTGCTTTCAGGAAATACCTGGCCTCTCCCAACCTCCTTACTTTGCTCCTAGCTTATCCTTCCCACTCTAGGTAATCTTACCCTATCCCTGCCACCTCATAAATTCTATCAATTATTTAAGATCCACTTTAAACGAATCTTCCCCCATGAAGCTCTGCTGCTTCTCCCACCTCAACCCAGAAGTAATTTTTCCAACCTCTAAATTTGGCCTCAGCACAATGTCTCTATCCTACTACATTATTAATAGTAAGAACTTAATTTAATGCAAAATGCTAATATCATCATTTCTTTTTGAAGGTTCTAACTGTGAGGTGGTGGAGAGCTTCCTTTATAGAATAAAGAAACAAGGATCAGAAAGATTAAACAACTTGCTCAAAAAGTCAGGTACTAAGTAGTGGACATAGGAATTGAATCTAGGCCTGCCTCCAGAGTTCACTCTTAACTACTATATTTTTGTTATTTGTGTACTGACTAAACCCTATCTCATCAGACAAAAATGCTAGAGAGGCAGGAATGCTAATCATGTGTGTATCCCATTACCACCTCACACAGTGCCTTCTACACAGCAGACGCCCAAAGGTTTAGCAAACTCAATCACCCAGTATTTAAGCTCAGTTATTAAACTCAGCTTGTGAGATGACACAGAATTAGTATGAGTAACGGTTCCTATTAACCAGGAGCTTATAGATTTCAGCAAGGAATTAATTTTTCCATAATAGTAAACAATGTAATTCAAACTTTTATTGAGCATCTATTATGAGTCACAACAGTTATCAGCACTGGGAAGAGCTGTGAGCAGACAAAAATCCCCACCCTCACTGAATTTACAATTTAATGACAAAAGATTATGAAATTAAGTGAATAATATATTCCAAGCTACAACCATTTAAGAGTTAACGAAGTATAATAAGGACCAGGAAAAGGGGAAATACTTGGGTACTGTTCTTGAGGATGGCTGGGAAAGGAGAAGGAAAAACAAGCCTCCGCAGCCAGGGGTTTTAAATCACTGATCTTTAGAAACTGACCTGGAGGTATGAATGGCTATATGTTCTTACATAAATGAATTCCCTCCCAGTGTACAATCTCACCACAAATGCCAAGAGCAAACCCACTGAGAAGCATCTATGCAAGGACAGATGAGCAAAGGCACTGCTATGGAAATTAATTTAAATTCGATGTAGTCATTCTTCAACCTATGAGGAGTCGGGGAGTAACTTTCTGGGAAACGTACTATTTAATAAATATACTCCTGCTTCATTACAAATCTTCAGAAAGTATCCATACCAGGTGTCAGCAAGCTATGGCACATGGACAAAATCCAGCCAGGCACCTGTTCTTTTGTAAATAAGTTTTACCAGAACATAGCTACATCCACCCATTTACTTACTGTCTATGGCTGCTTTCAGCTCCAAAAGAAGTGAATAGTTGCAAAAGAAAGACTATTGGGCTTAGAAAAAAACCTAAAATATTTACTCTCTGGCCTTTTACAAAATAAGTTTGCCAACTTCTGACCTTGACTGGATTATAGTACCCATCACCAACCCAAATTAAGAAATTATAACTTGATGAGATTGCTATCCACTTACACTGAAGGTTCTTATACTGTGCCTACAGTGAAGTTATTATCAAGGATGTGGCTCATTAAAGTTAGTAGTTCACCAATACCAGAGTCCAGAGTAGTGTTTTCACTGATTCCCAACATAGCTCTTAAAAAACTCCTAGGGGCACCTGGGTGGCTCAGTCAGTTAAGTGTCTGCCTTCGGCTCAGGTCATGATCCCAGGGTCCTGGGACTGAGCCCCTTGTCAGGCTCCCTGCTCAGCATGGAGAGCCTCCTTCTCCCCACCAACTCCCTACCCTTTCACCCCCCCTTATGCTCTCTCACTCCATCTCTGTCTCTCAAATGAAAAAAAAGAAAGAAAGAAAGAAAGAAAGAAAGAAAGAAAGAAAGAAAGAAAGAAAAGAAAAGAAACAAACACACACACACACAAAATAAAGTCCTAAGTGCCCTGCTCCTAAATCAGAGCTCCAGGCTTAGTTGTGAGAGGGGAGCACTCTGCAGTCCTCTGGAGTTAGGACACTATAACCTTTATTCTTCCTGGCTGTTCCTTGGCATCTTTTCAGCTTCCCCAGACTGTATCCAAATCGAAGAGAAGGACACTGAGGGTTCTACTTCCATTTTCATGAACATAGTTATGTAAAAGTGGATTAGAAAGCAAGAGTAATAAAGCTGGCAATGTGACAGTTCTAGCCAGCGAGACAAGCAGATTCTACCATGGGGTTTCAAGGAAAGCTACTGCTTTCTGTGTATAAATGTTTCCTTTCCTCCTCTTCTTCCTTCTGTTAGTATGTCATGGTCCCCAGAGTAAGCAAGGTGTTAACAGCCCACCAAAGTGGAATGAAAATTACTTTACCCTGAAAACATCTGAACAATCAGCAGCCACAAAAATAAACATCTAAACTAAAAGGAGCATCCTGAAATAAGTTGCTAATGACTCCCCTCCAAGGAGTTCACTGATAGGGAAAATACTGACCCTCGGCAGAGGAAGTGTGAATTCAGATACCCATCAGCATCAAAAAGTCCAACACTTTCCCTACCTTCCCAATAAAATGCCTCCTAGGCATTTTAAGTTCAAAAGAACATTCCCATACTTTCCCAATGAACCCCTAAAATTCCTTCCTGTTTTGTTATATTTATATGTAAACTTTTATCTCTAGCTACTGAGGGAATTACTCCTCACTAAGCAACTCTAGCATGCACCTATAAACAAAACAAAAAACAAAATTTGTCTTTTCTTCTGTTAATCTATTGTCAGATAATTTGCAGACCACCCCCCACACCCAACCCCAGTAAAGTATTTCCTCCCAACAGTGACAAGCAGCAACTCTTGAGTAAAAATCAAACCAGGCAGCCACATACCGTCAGATTTATTTATTTTGAGAGAGCACGCGTGCCCATAAATTGGGGGGGGGAGGGGGGAGAGAAGGGGATGAAGAGGGAGAAAATCTTGAGCAGACTCCACTCGGAGCTTAGAGCTCACTCCGGGCTCAATCCCTTGACCCTGAGATCATGAACTGAGCCAAAATCAAGAGTCGGAGGCTAAACCAACTGAGCCACCGAAGTGCCCCCTCTCCTTCTGTCCCTCCCCTCACTTGGGCGTGCATGCATGCGCTAAGAAAGAAAATCTTAAAAAAAAAAAAAAGAAAAGAAAAGAAAAGAAAGAAAACACACTTCGAAAGAGTGCCAGTAAATTTAAGATCAGAACACCCTCCCACCACCACCACCACCCTTGAGGCCACAGACACTTTCTATTTACCATGGTTTGGGTTTTTTGAGGAAAGATTAGACCTAGCATAATACAAGTGCGCAGCAATAACCAGCAAGGTAAAAATGCAGCTGTTTCCTGGACAAAGGGAGGCTGGGATTAACAAAAGAGGCTATTAGTAAGTTAATATTCAAGCTTCTAAAATCTTTTTAAGATAAGACCAAAGCTAAAGCTAATCATTTCCAGCAACTAAATAGTTCTAAATGATGAGATTACCAAGATATTGTTAATATGAAATCTCTGGATAGAACAGCAATTTGATTGTATTTTTATACAGGAATATTATTAAGAAATAAAACCAAGCCAAACTATTAGAAAAGTATCAAATTTCTTAATTTTATTCTTCTCGGATACTAATCACACATAGCTAGTGATACACAACAGGAACAAAAAAATCTGCTGTTTATCCTATCTGGGGATCAAAAGAGGAGATGGGGAAGCTGAAGGCATTTTAAAGCTCAGGAACAAATTTCCAAATGCCTCCAGTTACCTCTACCTGTTAGATATATTACAAATACCTAAAATTCCATAAATCTTAGACTGAAAAGGAAGAGTCTGATGTTCTAATGGTACTAAAGATTTTAGATAGTGGTAACAATCTCACCAATGAACACAACAAAAGTAGTCCTGTTTTTGTTTTCATCTCCTTCTCACCCTAAACCACATTAATTCTATTCATAAAATTCATTTTATAACCTAAAAGCCTTTGAATCAATCCCCTTTCTATTCTTACAGTCTTTCTCTAGGTAAGGACCTCTACTTTGTCTCCCTGGCCTCTTACAAGTTTCCTAACTCTTCTTCCAAATTTTAAACTCCCCCGCCATTTCGCTTTCAATTACGTTCCACACCACTGCCAGTGAGCTTTCGAAAACTCTTACATGACACTCTTCTATTTAAAATTCCCCCCAAAAGTCACTACAAGCTAGTGTGACTCAAAGGGGTTTCATTTTATGACCCTTGCTCAATTTTCCCAATCTCATAGCCACCACTTCAATGCGTTTCTGTGATTTTAAACATGTTTGCTTCTGCAAAAAAAAAAACAGCAAATGCCATCTTTCCTTCAACTCACTTCTCAATCTGGCAAATTCCTATTCATCCTTTAACACATCACTCACCTCCTCTTTCTAGTAGTAATACCTGATGCATTCCCAAGCCCAAAGAGAGTCAGGTTTTTTGATACTTATTTCCAAATAAATATCCATGTCTATTACAGATATGCTCTTATCTCCTCCACTAGAATATGAGTCTAATTAGTAGAGATAGAACCCAATTCATCTTCTGATCCCCATGGCAAAGTAACTGCATATGTAACTTACTTAGGAAAGTTTTGCTGCTGAATGAATCAATCTCTAACAGCCTTCAATAACCTGTTACACGCTTTTTCATCAAAGAATTTAATACTTTGTTAAATTCAATTTATACTGAATCACTTCCTTAATTTGGACACTTAAAAGGGTTTTCCCAATTATAATAATATAGCAAAGGAGATTGCTAAAGCTCATTATATCCATTATGTCCAAAATTATAGTATTAGAGAAGTTTGCTCCCAAATCCCATGCATAACACTGCATAGTGATCAAGAAATCAGACTACAAGGGCCATCAGACTTGGGTCCGAACTCCAATGTTGTTATTTATTACCTATTAAGACTCATGAAAAAAGTTAATTAACTGAGTCTCAGTTTCACAGTGTTGCTTTAAGGAATTAAGTAAGATCATACACATAAAATACTACCTGGCACATGAGATTTTTAGAAAAAAAAAAAAAAAAAAAAAGATATAATGTCTCTAACACCTCCAAAAATTTATCTGGCATGTGGTAAGTACTCAATGGATAAAGCATGATACATAAAATTCCTCATAAAGTCTCACATGCTGTTAAAAAAAAAAAAACTGCACATTAAAAATAAGAGGACTTAGAAATGAAATAGAGTTATGGACAAGACTACTCAAAAATCTATGCAACATATGGGGCACTTGGCGGCACAGTCCGTTAAGCGCTCAGCTCTTGGTTTTGGCTCTAGTCATAATCTCAGGTCCTAGGGTGGAGCTCCAAATCAGGCTCCACACCCAGCATGGAGTCAGCTTGGGATTCTCTCTCCCCTCTTACCCCTGCTCACGCGCGTGCGCGCTCTCTCTCTCTCTTTTTTAAAAGTAAATAAATAAATCTTAAAAAAAAAAAAAAAAAATGCAACATTATAACCAGACTTCAAAAATAGTAACTGGTATCAGGAGACAGGCTGAACCATTCAAGTGGGAAGTTGACCATGGTCATAGGTTATGAGAGTTGACGCTAAAAATGAACAAAACAGAGGTGCCTGGGTGGCTTAGTCAGTTAAGTGCCTGCCTTTGGCTCAGGTCATGATCTCAAGATCCTGGGATCAAGCCCTGCTTTGGGCTCCCTGCTCGGCGGGAGTCTGCTTCTCCCTCTACCCCTCCCATCCTGTTCATGCTCTGTCTCTCTCATAAATAAATAAAATCTTTTAAAAAATGAACAAAAGAATGAAGTTGGAATGTTGGCAACCCTTTAATTAGATCAGAGCTGGCAGGTACTGAAAATAGCTGAGAGCTGTGACTGTAAAAGACTGGGGATGTGCCTTTCTAAGGAAGAGAATGCAGGCACTCATGTTTAATTTTCTTAAAATCCAGACTATAGCACTCCTGCTACTAGTGCAGCAGCCATCTGAGAGATTTTCTCTTCCTTAAAGAGGCTGTAATTATATTCCCTTTATCTAGAAAAAAACAAGTGAAACAGTAACTTTCAGGTCATACAGACATAATTATAATTCCTACTGGCCAATTAACATGAGGTTAATTTGTACTATGAGTACAGTCTGTTTTGTACAACATGTACCCTCCCTTACTGTTTCCTATCCTCTTATGACCAGACAAAATACATTTCTCAGCCTCCCTTGCCGCTAGGAATGCTCAAATTATTACATTCTCACCAATGAGGTATGTATGAAGGATGTGTATGATCTCATGATCCCCTTAAAGGAAAGGGTTGTTGCCCTCTGCTTCCTCTTCCTCTGAGCAGCTCCTAGAATGAAGAACCAGCTCCAAGGCATCAGAAAAAGACAACTCAAGAAAGGAAAAATGTAGACCAATTCCAATTATGAACAAAAAGTAAAGATACTGGGGCACCTGGGTGCCTCAGTCGATTGAGCTTCCAATTCTCAGTTTTGGCTCAGGTCATGATCTCAGGGCTCAGCAGAGAGTCGGCCTGGGATTCTTTCCCTCTGCCTCCCCCACCCCTTGTACTTGCTCTCTCCCTTTCTCTAATAAATAATTTTTTTAATGTAAAAATATTACATGTTATTGACCCCAATCATTTAACAATGATAAAAACTTATTACCAATTTGAACTTACTTTAGAAAGAAGAGACGGGTTTAAACAGAAAAAATATAAAACTATCCCAGTGGATGCAGAATAAACATTTCCATACAAAATAAAAATGCTGACTTTTAAAATGATATTTTTAACAGTCAGCTTTTGGTAAAGAAGTCCCTTCCTCTTCTTGGGGCACCGAGGTGGCTCAGTGGGTTAAGCCTCTGCCTCTGGTTCAGGTCATGGTCTCGGGGTCCTGGGATTGAGCCCCGCATAGGGCTCTCTGCTCAGCAGGGAACCTGCTTTCCCCTCTCTATCTGCCTCTCTGCCTACTTGTGATCTCTATGTCAAATAAATAAATAAAAATCTTTAAAAAAAAAAAAAAAAAGAAGAAGAAGAAGAAGAAGTCCCTTTCTCTTCTTGGTTTGTTATTTACCTAATAATAATAATAACTGGCTTTTGGTAAAGAAGTCCCTTCCTCTTCTTGGTTTGTTATTTGCCAAATAATAATAATAACAACAACAACAACTGTAAGTAATCATACTTAATGGTAAAACATTTATAACATTCCCTTTAAGAAGGCAAACAACAGGGGTGCCTGGGTGGCTCAGTGGGTTAAAGCCTCTGCCTTTGGCTCAGGTCATGATCCCAGGGTCCTGGGATCGAGCCCCGCATCAGGCTCTCTACTCAGCGGGGAGCCTGCTTCCCTCCCTCTCTCTCTCTCTGCCTACTTGTGATCTCTGTCTGTCAAAAAAAATAAAAATAAAATCTTAAAAAAAAAAAAAAAAAAAAGAAGGCGGGGGCAAACAACAAAGGTACTCTAGCACCTCCTTCAATCAATACTGTGCTGACATTCTAATTACCACAACAGCAGGCAAAAAGATAAAAAAATTATAAATGAAATAACAAAAAACTATTAATTACAAAGGCAGGATAGTCTACACAGAATCCAAAGTAACATAGACAAGTTAGTAAAAGTCAGTGAAATTGCTTGATAAATTTAAGTTAATATATAAAAGCCAACTGCAGTTCTATATATGAGCAGAGATCTTAAAAATTAAAAGGACATTTATAATAGCAATAAAGCTATAAAATATAAAATATACCTTATAATATGCACAAGAACATCGTGGAAAAATTGTATAAAATATTAAGAAAGACAGTCGTCTCTTTATAATGAGAGTTTGTTTGTTTGTTTGTTTGTTTTTAATGCACGAAGGCAATGCAATTTCAATCAATCCCTGGAAGTCACTGTGTTTTATTTAAATTTAGGACTCTGATTTCCAGCACTATAGAAACTGACCAGATACTGAACAAATACTGAGAGAAACCTAAGCCTCCAGATCTGTGCTACTTGTTATAAATTCATTTACTATCTATCTGGCCCTTGCCTTTCTTTCCATACTTTTGAGTCCTATACCCCCCCCCAAAATAACCCCAGGCTCTAAAACAGTAGTCCACAAACTACAGCCAAATTTTTTCTTTAAAGCCCAAGAGCTAAAAATAATTTTGACATTTTATAATGGTTACATTGTAACTCATTAGTTAAGTACCTACAAAACAGCTGATGTTGTCTCTTGGCCCAAAAGTCTAAAGCGTTTACTATTTCATTCTAAAGTTTTTGGACCTCTGCTCTAGACCAAGAACTTGAGAGTTCTCTAAACACCTACTGATTGTACTTTCATGTGTTGGCTCAGTTCTTTTCTTGGAAAGCCTCTCCAGGTCACCTAGCTAGAAAACTGCCATTCATCCTCCCCTCAAATTGCAACTTCTCTATGGAGCCTTTCTAAACCCTCAAACTTTCCCACACCCTTTATTCAAAGACACACACTTCTGTCCCCCTCATGGCCCTCAACACCTCCAATATATCACTTACCAAAAACATATGCTCATTTGCGTCTCCCCTCACAAGAATATGGGCAACTTGAAAGCAGGATCTTACTATCTCTGTATGGCCAAAAAAGCCCTCGTCTATGAATGTAAAAGCCAAGTTAGTGACTGACATAACTAGTATAATAGAAAAAAAGTTACTGAAAAGTCAGAAGATGAGCGCAGATTCCAAGAGTTCCCTAGTTTCTGCAGCTTTTAATCAATGGTTCTTTTAGATAAGCATACTACCATAATTCAGAAGCTCTTCTTTCTTTTCTTAAATTCAAGTGGGGGGAAAAAGGAGAAAGAATAGGTTTTGTGTATTTTAAAAGTTTACAATTATAAATAAAAATGTATCAGAATTATTTAATAAAGTCTACTTAATAGAAGTCATCAGGAAGCAACAGAACTTCACATTTTAACATGCAGCTTACAATCTACTATCTGTATACTCAAATACATAGCAGCATTAACAGCATACACACAAATTTTTTATTCCTTTCTACTTCATACTATAAACCATAACAGCAATTTCTAAACTTTCTGACTCATGAAAAGACCTTAGGTATTGCTGCTATTGTTGAAGGGGATCAGGACACAGTACTCCAAAAGTATGACACTTTGGCTAAGAGTTATTTTTTTTTTTTTAAGATTTTATTTTATTTATTTGAGAGAGGGAGACAGTGAGAGAGAGCATGAGCGAGGAGAAGGTCAGAGGGAGAAGCAGACTCCCCATGGAGCTGGGAGCCTGATGTGGGACTCGATCCCGGGACTCCAGGATCACGCCCTGAGCCGGAGGCAGTCGTTCAACCAACTGCGCCACCCAGGCTTCCCTAAGAGTTATTTTGAGCTGAAGATATCGGAGTTCCTCAAATCTCTCATATGTTAAAAGCAGAGCCTCCTAAAAGAACCCAAGTGTCATAAACTCCTGCCAAGAGAGGAACTCTGACTCTGTCACAAGACTATAGTATCTCCCATCTATTCTCCTAAGGGCTCATTTATTTTCCCAAAAAAGCTGTTTTCCTGTAAGCAGCGCCCTTTCTCCCTCTCATAACCTACTAAGTTGGTATATAGCTCCAAATTCTAGCCACCCATGGAGTTATACATCACTGAATTTTCCCATAGGTATATGCATTGCATGTGTCAACTACATTTTTCCCTCCTGTTAATCTGCCTGTTTTAGGTAATTTACAGGCCCTAGCCATGAACCTTAGTAGTTAGAAGAAAGCTTTTCTTCCCTATGCCATTTCTTTTTTTTTTTTTTAATCATTATGCCATTTCTTCATGGTAAATAGAGTTGTTGAGTAAGTAAGCTTTTATTATTAGCTAGCATTACAAAGGTATTTATTATAATCAGTAATAGTCAACATGTAATGGCATGATAGAATAGTCATGAGACTACTGGCAAATTTTCACTCTTTCAAAAATGACTCATTTGTACTGAACTAGGTAAGAAAAAATATGAGCTCTCCAGAAATAAAATTTTTAATTACATAATAAACACTATTGGATTTTGAAATGTTAAACAAAAATTAATATTTAATCATCGTTTATAGATCAATGATACCTAATTGTTTATTCTGAATTCCAAAAGGCTCTAACAAAAACTATAAGTGATCATGAATCAGCCACCAAAACACTTTAGATAGGAAAACCCTGACTTGAACTGACAGGAAGTCTTTATTTAATTACCCCTTAATATAACCAATCGTACTATCACTGCAGAGATGGAAATATGTTGTTACCACAGGGGATCTTATTTAACACAGTAAATGCATTATTATGCTTCCAAAATCCGGAAAAAAAAAATATACACCCAACTCTACATAATTCTGGATGCAAGAATTTCAGATAAAGAACTGGGGCCTACAGAATGGTAAATCACTTTATTTTAGAAGCTCTAATTATAGAGGACAGGTTTGAAGAAAGAAGTGCAACTAAAACTCAAGAGATAATTATCTCAGTCATTTTTTAAAAATCCATCATATATTCTTCAACTTATAATACACTGTGGATATAAATCACACAAAATTAGACAAAACTATAAATGTAAAAAGTTAAACCTAAAAATCATAGTCATGAATTCTGATCGCTACCACCCTCACGAATCACACTGTTACAGGGGTGCCTGGGTGGCTCAGCGTAACCCCGCATCGGGCTCTCTGCTTAGCAAGGAACCTGCTCCCCACCCCCACCTGCCTCTCTGCCTACTTGTGATCTCTCTCTCTCTCTGTCAAATAAATAAATAAAATCTTAAAAACAACAACAACAACAACATTAACTGTTATGTTGTTTATTGATGTTTAGAAAACAGAAATTAAAGGAAGTAACATTAATGTCTTTAAGTGACAGTTCTGGTATAAGTTCTTGAATCCCGAGAGATTCAAAAACGTCTACCCCCACACTTAGCCTGGACCTGAGAACCTAACCCACACCTAAAAGTCTATCTTTTTTTTTTTTTTTTAAGATTTTATGTATTTATTTGACAGAGAGAAATCACAAGTAGATGGAGAGGCAGGCAGAGAGAGAGAGGGAAGCAGGCTCCCTGCTGAGCAAGAGCCCAATGCGGGACTCGATCCCAGGACCCTGAGATCATGACCTGAGCTGAAGGCAGCGGCTTAACCCACTGAGCCACCCAGGCGCCCCCTGAAAGTCTATCTTAACTTGACTTTGCAAGTCCTTGGTTTTCATTAGCATTACTTTACTTTTCCAAGTCTCCTGCCCAGGCACATAGTCCATTATTATGATAACAATCCAACTCTTCAATGAAAAGCGTTAACAGTAGTTTGAGGCCCAAGATTCTTTGAATCCCTTAACTCAAATTCCTTCCTTGCTATAACCACCATTTCTAGACTGTTACATTTGTAGAGATTCTTTTTTTTTTAAATTTTATTTATTTATTTGACAGACAGAGATCACAAGTAGGCAGAGAGGCAGGCGGGGGGGGGGGGGGGAAGCAGGCTCCCTGCTGAGCAGAGAGCTGGATGCGGGGCTCGACCCCAAGACCCTGAGATCATGACCTGAGCTGAAGGCAGAGGCTTTAACCCACTGAGCCACCCAGGTGCCCCTCATTTGTAGAGATTCTTATACAATGAAGCTTCCAAACTGAAAGACTTGTCTTAAAGTTTCAATTCTCAATCAGTCCTGACTTTATCTTCTTCCCTAGGATACCAACAAAGCTTTGCAGAGGTGGTGTTCTTCTTTAACATAGTAAGCAATAAACTCAGCTATGTGTTCTTGATATTTGGGGAGTCAGCTTTTGACACCTGGGAGGATCTCAAAATGCCTGTTAAGAACTCTGTACAATTAGAAACTATCAATGATAAATTATTCTGATGGCTAATTAGTATTCCATGTACAGGGGAATCCCATAATTATGTTCTCTTATTATTCAAAATATATATAGTGGGTTTTTAAATAACAAATTTTACATTTAGTTTTTTTTGTATAGGTAAGATTAGAGGGGAGTTCCATGGCTGGCAATGGTAGACTAATCTGTTTTGGACTTAAATCCCAATTCCTTTTTCTACCCAAGTAATTAAGCTAGAAAGGCTGGCCAAAATATTGTTTTAAATCTGTTTTCAGGCATCAGACAACGACCAGGGCATAAAGAACTTGCAAAGTTACAATCAGTAACAGTCTAAATTCATTAAAAACCAAATTCTTTCTACAACAAAATGAATAAATTGTGGCATAGTCATATAATGAAGTATTATACGGCAATGAAAACAAACTACTGCAATATACAACTACAGGGATGAATCTAACATACACAGTACTGACTGAAAGAAGACAAGACTTTAAAATATGTTGCACAATTACATTTTTTTTTAAAGATTTTATTTATTTATTTGAGAGAGAGAGACAGTGAGAGAGAGCATGAGCGAGGAGAAGGTCAGAGAGCGAAGCAGACTCCCCATGGAGCTGGGAGCCCGATGTGGGACTCGATCCCGGGACTCCAGGATCACGCCCTGAGCCGAAGGCAGTCGTCCAACCAACTGAGCCACCCAGGCGTCCCTGCACAATTACATTTTTATTAAGTTCAAAAGCAAGCAAAATGGTATTAATACGTTATCACACCAATGCTTCCAATAAATAGGCTAATACATAAGATGACACTGGTGAAGACTCCAAGAGACAGTAACTATAAAATAACTGGTTTATAGAATTTATAATACATAAAATAAAGCAGCTAACTAAAGGCACTGAAGAGTAAACAGAAATAGGCAGATTCTAGTGGAAATATGTGGTAGTCTGAACAGTGGCCCCTAAAACATCTATATCCTAAATCCCCAAACTGAGAATATTTACCTTACACAGCAAAAGATACTCTGCAGTTGTAATTAAATGGATTGTTAGATGGTTAAGGTTATCATCCTGAATTACCCAGGTTAGACCCGATGTAATCACTAGAGTCCTTAGTAAGAGAAAGGCAAGAAAGTTAAAGGCCAAAGAAGGCAATGAAGAGACGAAAATGTAGTAAGATACAGAGCCATGAGCCAAAAGAATGTGGGAAAACTTCAGAAGCTAGAAAAGACAAGAGGTTCTGTAACAGAACCTCCAGAAAGAACAAGCTCTAATGACATTTGACTTATCTAAGACTCATTTGGGATTCTGACTTTCAAAACTGTAAGATATTAAATTTGTGTTTTTAGCCACTAAATGTGTGTTAAGTTATTAAAACAAAAGGAAACTAATATGAAAGGCCATGCTTAGAAAAGGAAAGTTGTATGGGTTGAGTTCCATTTTCCCAGTTATTAAAACTCGCTGCTAGGTAGAGCACATATGAGAGTGGGTCACTAGTAGAAAAAGCAGTCTTTCTAATATAGAACACCTTAAGACTAGAACCAGGAGAAATCAAAACCCACTAAATAAAGGGAAATTCCAAAAAAGAAAGAGCCAGAGAATTCGAAATTCTGTCTATCCACATATCTGACTGACTCCTGGATCCAAGTTAGGGACTTAGAGCTAAATTAAAGACAAAAGATCTGAATTGATACTTAAGTTGCCACTGGAAGAAAGTTGAGTTTGCAGTTCAAGTCCAATAAAGGTAACTGCCTAATAAAAGAGAAAGGTCGGGGGAACCTCTCTAGAAGGAAATAACAGAACCAAGACTTAGCATAATTTTCATAATGTCCAGTTCCTAACACAAAATTACAAAACATACAAAGATCCAGGAAAACAGAACATATTCTCAGGAAAGAAGAAAATCAACTGAAACCAAATCCAAAATGATAAAGATGTTAGAATATGGCAGACAAGGGTGCGTGGGTGGCTCAGTTGGTTAAGTATCTTCCTTTGGCTTGGATCATGATCCTGAGGTCCTGGTATAAAGCTCCACATCAGGCTCCCTTGCTCAGTGGAAAGCCTGCTTGTCCCTCCCCCTCCGCTGCCTGCTTGTGTACACACAGGCTCTCTCTTTCTGTCAAGTAAATAAATAAAATCTTTTAAAAAAATTCTTTTAATTTAAAAAAAGAAAATGGCAGACAAGGATTTTACAGTTCCTATTCTAATTGCCATCAATAAAACATGCTCATAATTAAAAAGACAGGAAATCTGAACAGCGAAAGAGAAATAAT
The DNA here is from genome assembly GCF_020171115.1 of Neogale vison. Lineage (NCBI taxonomy): Eukaryota > Metazoa > Chordata > Mammalia > Carnivora > Mustelidae > Neogale > Neogale vison. The sequence continues at coordinate 92,346,104 of NC_058105.1, forward strand.
AATAAAAAAAAGAACCCAATGGAAAATCTGTAATTGAAAAATACCATATCTGAAATAAAATTCAATGGACTGAACTAATAATTAAATGACAAAGAAAAGAATAAACTTCAAAAATAGAAAAGCAAATTATCCAATGTAAAGACCACAGAGAAAAAAAATTAGAGCTCCTCAGGGACATTTATATAAAAACAAATTATCTAACCTACATGGAGTTGGATCCCCAGGAGAAAAGGAAAAAGAATGAACAAAAAATTATTTGAGGAAATAATGATAAAAATTTCCCCTATGTAATGCAAATTAAAAAATGCTCCAGCAGGATAAGTATGAAATGATCAGGCAGAGATAAATCATGATTAAACTATAGGAAGCCAAAGATAACAAGCAAATCATGAAAGAACCAAACAAACTGTACAGGGACATTGGTACAATTAAGGGCCGATTTCTCATCAAAAAGAGGAAGGCAAGGAGGTAGACTTCATTTTAAAAAGGCAAGCCACACCATAATTCCATAACCAGCAAAAATGCCCTTTAAAAATGAAGTCAAAAAAATATTTTCGGATAAAAGAAACTCATCTCTGCCAGATCTTTACTATAAGAAATGCTAACCAAAGTTCTTCAGCCTAGAAGAAAATAATAGTGCATGAAGAATATCAGAAATGGTAACCATATACGTAAGTACAAACCATTACTATTGTCACTGTAATATATGGGCCCGTTCAAAGCAAAAAAACATCATCTTGTGGAGTTAATAATGTAAATTTAATAGATATAACTACTATCACATAAAGGACATGGATAGGTAAGAAGTGGACTTAAGTAACTGAAAACTTTCCACATCTTAGGTGAATTGACACAATGTTAACTGAGACTTAACTGCAAAAAATTAAAGGTATATACTATAATCCCAGTGAATGAATAATGAAAAGCAGAGCTAAAATGGACAACAGGATAAGTAAAGTGAAATTGTAAAACATTCAAATATCAAAAAGGGATAGGGGAAAGGAGGTAAGGAAGAACATAAGACCAAGAAACTGAGAGGACAAACAGAAAAGGAAAAATCAAGATGCAAACCCTATCATATAAATGAGTACATTACTATGAATGGTTTAACAGTGCAAGTAAAAAAGAGAGATTCTGAGACTGCATAAAAAACAAGACCCACTTATAAGTTACCTACAAAAAAAGAATTGTAAATATAAAGTTACCAACTGGTTGGAAAGAAGAGAAAAAGGATGTATCACATAATAACAAGCCTAAGAATGACAGAATGTCTATATTAAAATTAGACAGAACACATGTCAAGACAAAAGGAATTACCAGAAGTAAAAACAGTATTTTATCATGACAAAAGGGTCAATTCACCAGGTAAAAATAACAATCAGGAATGTATATATACAAGTAAGAAAACTTCAAAATGTATTTTTTTTAAAAGGGGCAAAATTAAAAGACAATTCCACAATCATTAAGCAATAACTCAGCAAATGACACAGACAAAAATCATCAAAGACAGAAATTTGAAATACACTATCAACTGCCTTTACCTTTGTTTATAGCATAGTACAACCAACAAATATAAATCCCGTGGCTATGTCCAAGTGCTAAGCCAATAAAGTCTTAATATATTTCAAAAGAATGAAATTATACAAAGTATGCTGTATAATAAAATAGAATTAGAAATCACTAACAATGAGATATCTAAAATAACCCAAGTATTTTGAAATCATACAACATGTATCCAAACAACCCATGGGTCAGAAGAAAGAGAAAGTAGAAGACATTTTCAAATAAAAGGTTAACAAAAATAGAAAATATAAAAATTTGTGGTATACAATTAAAGCAACGCTAACAAAAATAGATACCTTTAAATACTTATACTAGAGGAAAAAGAAAATCACTCATCTAAGCTTCTACCTAAATAAGAGAAAATTAAACAGAAAGTAAGCAGAACAAATAAAGACAATCAGAAATCAATGAAATATAAAACAATACTGAAAGAAGAAAAAAATCTATGAAACAAAGATTTTTGCAAAGATCAATAAAATGGGGGCGCCTAGGTGGCTCAGTCGTCAAGCCTCTGCCTTCGGCTCACGTCATGATCTCAGGGTCCTGGGATGGAGCCCCACATAGGGCTCCCTGCTCAGTAGGAAGCCTGCTTTCCCTCTCCCACTCCCCTTGCTTGCATTCCCATTCTCACTGTCTCTCTGTCAAATAAATAAATAAAATCTTAAAAAAAAAAAATCAATAAAATTGATAAACCTCTAGCCAAGCTGATCAAGAAACAAAAGTATTAGGAATAAAATAGGTCCTACTTCATCACCAGTTCTACAATTATTAAAAGGAAACTAGAGTTATAACAGAAAACAGTAATCTGAAAATTATTGTTGGGTTATGCCATCGAAAAGAACTCTTGCACAGTATATGTGATTAAGCCCAGTTAAGGCCTCTTTATAAACTTTTAAGACTTGGCAAGTAGGTTCAGGGATCCATTCATCTTGCTGCTGCCCAAGACAAGCCTCAACTATAAGTTTCCTTTGCTTATTAAAAGTGCTATCTTCCAACCTGCAGTGGGCCACCCTTTTCATTGGTCTTTCCCTGCCTTCTGTCTGAATACAGGGACCAGTTTCAGCTTTGCTCTTCAAAGGCACAATTAAGGGGGGGGAATAAATGGCAAGCCACAGAATGTGAGAAAATATTTCCAAAACATGTATCTGACAAAGGGCTTTCCTCCGGAATATGTAAATAGCCCATACAACTCAACTGAGGCCAAAAAAAAAAAAAAAAAAGTTAGAAATGAGCAAAAGATGTGAACAGGTAATTTAGCAAAGAAAGTATACTAAAGGCCGATAGCGCAGAGAAAATACTGAACATCACTGTCATCAGGAAAATGTAGATAAAACCAAGATGAAAAACCACTACTTACCTACTAGAATGGCTAAAGTTAAAAGAGAGTGACAATACCAGGTACTATCCAATATGTAGAACTAGGGAAATGAAATGCTGCTAGCTGGAATGTAAAATGCTACAGCCACTATGGAAAACAGGTTGGTAATTAAACCTATTAACTGCAATGGGACCCAGCATTTCCAAATCCTAGATACAGGTACCAAGAAAAATGAAAACCTATATCCATACAAAGACAAATGTTCACAGAATTTCATTTATATTTACCTAAAGCTAGATACAACACAAATGTCTAACAACTGGTAAATGGAATAACTGTGGCAGAATCATTCTATGAAATACTACTTAAAGATTAAAAAGAACACAATATTGATACACACAACATGGATGAGTCTCAAAAATAGCACGCTAAATGAAAGACATCAAAAACAAAAGAATACATTCTGCTTGGATCCAGTTGTGAGGCATTCTAGAAAAGGCAAAACTAAAGAGATAGAAAGCAAATAACTAACTGCCTGGGACCGGGGGGTCAAGCAAGAATGGACATCAGCTGTAAAGGGGGCATAAGGGAACAATGAATGATGGAAATATTCTGTATCTTAATTGTAGTAATGGTTATACAACTTCATATAAACTGCTGAAATACAGCAAGCTTATACACTTAAAATTATGTAAGTTATACCTCAAAAAAGCTGAGGGGAAAAATCATCAGATATTTTTGTGGAGCTAAACAACTTAATTAGATTAAGAGATTTTTTTTAACATTATGTTGTGTTAGGATAATTGGCCATAAGGAAAAAGATGAATTTAGATGTTCCTCACAGTATAAATCAAGGATGACTTAAATCTCAAATGGATCACAGATTTAAATTAAAAAATAAAAACCATTCAAGTACTAAAAGAGTATGTTGGTGAACTTTTTTAACACCTGGGAATAAGGAAATAACCTGTCCTAGAACTAAAGTAGGAAAAGACTGATAAATATGACTGCAAAGAAAAGACTTCTGCATAGGCAAAAACAAATACACAAAAGCAAAGCAAAACAACAATGTCAAACTGCAACTTGTTGTACTCCAGATAAAGGATAAATACTTCCTACAAAATACAGCTATATAAAACAGAAAAATAAAACAATGGCCCACCCAATAATAGAAAATTAGGCAAGAGATAAGAACAGATGTTTCAAAGAAAAATAGCCTTTAAAATTTAATTTCAAAAAACTCAACTTGTTAACAATTAAGAAAAATGCGAATTAAAACAACAATAAGCAAAAACAAATGAACAAACACAACAATAAGCACAATTTCTCACCTATCAGATACAAAAAGCCTGCTAACATAAACCCTCTTGCTTAAAACCAAGGGGAAATCAGCAATCCCAAAGGAGCTATACTGAACACTTACCCTTATAAAGGATCCCACTTACACACCAAAGAATCACTCACTAATAAAAATATGAAAAGGGACGCCTGGGTGGCGCAGTTGGTTAAACGACTGCCTCCGGCTCAGGGCGTGATCCTGGAGTCTCGGGATCGAGTCCCACATCAGGCTCCCAGCTCCATGGGGAGTCTGCTTCTCCCTCTGACCTTCTCCTCGCTCATGCTCTCTCTCACTGTCTCTCTCTTTCAAATAAATAAAATAAAATCTTTTTAAAAAATAAATAAATAAATAAAAATAAAAATAAAAATATGAAAAGACACTTGTACTACTTATTGCAGTACTATCTACAATAAAGGCAAAGACTGAAGCAACTGGTTTGAATAAACTACGGAATAAATCTTCATAACCTTGGGTTAGGCAAAGATTTCTTATATGCAACACTAAAAGCACAAGCAATGAAAGAAAAAATTGAGAAAAATGGACAGCATCAAAATTCAAAATTTTTGCACTTCAAAAATATACTGCCAAGAAAGTGAAAATACAAGCCACAGACCTTGAAAACATATTTGCAAATTATGTATCTGGTAAGAGATTGTATCCAGAATGTATAAAGATCTCTGACAACATATACATATATAAAAAATAAGGGCACAGCGTTTGCACAGAATATATCAAACAGCCAATGCGTTCATAAAAAGATGCTAAATATCATCAGTCATTTGACAAATGGAAATAAAAACCATAATAAGATGCTACTTCACACCCACTATGATGGTTACACTCAAAAACAATTACAACTTCTGACAAGACATGGAGAAACTGAAACCCTCATAACACTGCTGGCAAGAATGTAAAACATTATAGCCACTTTGGGAAACAGTTTCTTAAAATGTTAAAAGTAGATTTACCCTACAACTCAGTAATTCTATTCCTGGCTATCTACCCTAGAACTGAAAATCTATGCCCACACAAAACTTGACAACACAAATATTCATGGCAGCATTGTTCGCAATGGCCAAAAAGTGAGAACTAAAATGCCCATCAACTAATAAATGAATAAAATGTGGTATATCCATACAATGGAATATTATATAATAAGAAGTAAGTATTAAACATGCTATGAATGGACCAACCTTGAAAACACGCTAAGTGAAAGAAGTCAGTCACAAAAAAACACCTATGCTATGATACCATGTATAGGAAATATCCAGAAAATACAAATATACAGAGACACAAAGTAGAATAGTACCTGCCAGAGGTTGGGCATGAGGTTTCATTATGGGGAAATAGACATGTCCTAGAATAAGACTATGATTATGGTTGTACAAATCTGAAAATTCACTAAAAGTCACCGAACTGCATAGTTAAAACATTTGAATTTCATGCTATGTAAAAATTACGCTTCCACAAGCTTTTAATTTAAGTAAAGGTAAGCCACAGACAGGAAAAGTATTTTCAATACATTTTTTAAATTACCAAAATGTATTGTTAAAACTTCCACAAATCGAAAAGAAAAACTAGGTGACGGAAAAACAAAATATACCTTAAAAATATAAAATGACAATTCAGATAAAGAAACTCCACCCATCAATAAACTTATGCTTAAAAATAAACATGACGTGAAGATTAACCTGCCCAGGTAACTATATGAACTGCTTAAAGAAAATGGATGACTCACAGTTCTTCATTTAGGTAAGTCTTTTAAAAAACGGTTAGGTTCAGCTGTCCTGAGTTCCAATTACAGACAGACTATACCATGAAAGATTCCTATTTTAATTTCTCCATTGTTCCTTGCCTTTTCAGTCTTATAAACCCATCTTACACATCTAATAAAAGCCTTCTTTTATTCCCAGGTACCAACTTAAGATAAAACAAACAAACAAACAAACATTTTGTTGCCATTTGGTTTTACTTGCTTTTAAATTCTTACACTTAGGATCATCTTTGGCGGATCATCTTTGGCCAATAATGTGTGTCAGAGTAATCTATCTCTTTTAATAAAATAGAAGGTGGTTCATACAAGATAATGCAATCAACATTTGCCTTTCCAATCTTCTTTCCTTATGGTGTTTTTTAAAGTAATTAATGAAACAAAGAAAAAAAAGAGCACAATTCATTCTGAGCATAACCAGTAGTAATCAGACCAAAAAACAAGTAGGAAACGAACATGAAAATGTTCACTAACCTTCCAGTAGTCAGATTGTAAACTGTAGTACCTCTGGTATGCAGATAATGCTGAAAGAGGGAAAATAAGTATGAGTCGCAATTACGTCCCATGCCAAATCAATAATACAAGTTTTAAGAAACATCACAATAAGCTTCCCATCATACCCCACCTTCCAACAGAGAGTGATATTTAAGACCAAACAATTTAGAAATCTGGACCCTCCCCATCCTGTAGTCAGACATAGTAAGTATCAAATATACAGGAGTTCAAGGATGTAAAACCATTCACACCTCAGACCTAATCTTGAACAGAATCTAGGCTACCTCTTGAATCAACATGGCCTTCTCACAGAGTAGATCTGATAAAAGGATTAAGAATTTCTACTTCGGAATGTGCTGAGTTATTTGTTCCCACAAGGGATCTCACTTCTAAGAATGACCAAGAGCTCAACCACAGCAAAGAGCAAAAGGACTGTTTCTTTTGTGATGTTTCCTTTCATATAATCAACAAAAAAATCCAGCCCACAATTAACTTACTCCAACTCAATTCCAAAATAGGGAATCGCATACCCCTAAATCCATGAGGCATAAAAGGCTGTGGAAAAAATTATAGTTCCTGTCAATCCAAAAACTCAGTGAGGAGGTTAAAAAACAAAATAAACTGAAAATTACATACACACATTAGAATTGGTAGAATCTTTTTAAAAAACTGTTCAGCAATAAATAAGTCATGGGGATGTAATGGTGCAATGGTGACTACAGTTAACAATATTGTGTTGCATATTTCAAAGTTGCTAAGGGAGTAAATCTTAAAAGCTTTCATCACAAGAAAAAAATTTTTTAACTATGGTGATGGATCTAAGTAGACTTACTGTGCTCCTTTTGCAATATATACACTGAATCATTATATTATTCAATGCCTAAAACTAATGTTACATATCAAGTATACCTGATTTTAAAAAGACTTAAGATTTTTTCAAATAAAAGATATCGCAAGTGTAGAATTTTAAGTAGATAAAAATGGGGGGAAATGCAAATTAATATTTTCTAGAACTGTGTGTGTAACGCTTTCATAGTGTTTATCAGTAAACAGCCAAAATACATGTGAATACAAAGCAGAGAACTTTCTAAACATGTTCAAATTAGAGAAGCATTACCCAAAATCATCATCATATATCTGAACAAGGAACTTATTTAAATAATGTTCATCTTTTTTGGCATTAGATGATGCCAACCAACCTATCCTTGGAAGGGCATTTAGAAGTATGTCCAGTTTTAGTGAAAAATTGATTACAAACTATCCTGCATTTTCTAGTTTTTCACACGATTGTTGCTAGCTCACAAAGGTCACTGATTAATGGTCTTCTAAAAAGAAAAGCAATCCAACTTATCATTCTACCTGGAAGAAAATAGTCAAACAATGTTTGTGTCCTGAAACCATCACTGATTTATAAAAGACAGTCATAGGAAAGGTATTCTCCCTCTACTACTGGATGCAAACAAGGAAACCTATATATCACTAAATACCACCACAAAGGGAACTACTCTTAGTATGAAGCCCACAGAAGATAGGAGAGGAAACAAATGGAAAGTAGCTGGATACTTTTAGACCTCAAACGAGGCCTAGTACACAACTCACCTACGAACTTCACTTATGGGAGGCAATCAATTTGCTTATTATTTAAGCTAGAATCAGGTCTTTGCTTTTGTACCAAAATCACTCTAACCAGTAAAAGTCAGGGTTCCTAAAAATTTTGTGCACTCACCATATTAAATCCGGACTGCCTTTCAATGATGTTCTGGGATTCCAGCAACCTTGGAAAGCCTGTTTCCAATAACCTACCTAATAATATATATTACATGACTTCATAAAATTCCCATTTTAGAATTGGCAGTGCACTTAAAGAGATAGCATGGTGTCCTCCAAAGTAAATGATACACGAGGTCCAAGAAGCCTATTTGACTATCGGCTGGGAAAAACATAGCATCCATACTACTATATGGTAAACCAAAAAATAAATACGAACTCTCAAATTCAAAGTCAAAAAAGTAAATGCTTCAAAGTGCAAGCACAGATTTGTAAATGAGACATTCCTTCCATGAGCATTTCTTACCTTTCCAATTATACCTTACCCCATTAGGCCTAGCATCCTATTTTAAGAAAAAATCTTAACGTATTTTATGATTCCTAATTCAAATAAATCATTAGAACTCTTAAGACTATACAAGTACCCATCACCAGAATCTCTATAGTGAAATCCTTCTAACCAAAGCAAAGTCATTTCAAATCTCTAAGTCAGTTACGTATCCATGAAAAAGAATTCCTGGTTCACTGTAGCTACTTTTCTAAGTCCTTAACAGAGAATAAAGGAAATCATCTGTTTGGACATCCTTATAATACTTAAAACCTTTTTCACAATGACTGTAGCATATTATCTTACTAGGCTCTTCCTTCCCTGAATCATCTAATCTTCACTTTGTGATCCCTGGGTTCTCTATTGGTTCAAGAAGTCCTTCTTCATCCTACTAGGAAATCTTTTTACCATTACATCAGGAAAGACTGTCCTTTTGCCACTTAACAAAAAATGGTGTGCCCAAACATACTAATATCCACACTCTATCAACCAAATTCCAAAGCTCAGATCTTTTTAATCCTGGGAACCAACTTTATTTATGAACAGACCTCAAATTATTTTTTCATAATTTTGAGTTTCATTTTTAAACAAGACTATTTAGTCTTTTAGATTAAAAAAGAAGAAAATATAATTTAAAAGAATATTAAAAAACTGGCAAAGAAGCTGGGTCTAAAAAAAATAAATGCAAAAGATAACAATGAGAAGTTAAATTTAACTATTATAACAACTTAAGTGTAACCTTTCTCACACAATCTCCTTTATTTTGCCCTTTACCTCGGGAAGAAAGGAGAAGAGGAGGAAACAAAAAAGGAAATTATCAAGGATAAAAGAATGACCTATAGAGATGGGAGAGGGTATTACACATAGTCAGCCCTCCTTTAACTTCAAAATTGTGCTATACAGCCTTTCACATATAAAAATGATAAAACTAAATAATAATTGTTAATACTCAGTTATAATAAGGGAAATAGCCAAAAGTGGCAAAATTTTAAGGAAATAGGCAGTTCTCTCGTTCTACTAGTGCTGTAAGCATAAATTAGTAAAGAATTTTTTGCAGCCTACTTTAGCAGTGTCAAAAGTTTTAATACAGTTAATCCTTGCACAACAGCAGAAAATTCACACTTAACTTTCAACTCCTGAAAAACTTGCTTAATAGCCTACTGTTGACTTAAAACCTTACCCACAACAACAAAAAGTCGATTAACATATATTTTGTGTTACATGTTACTGTAGTCTTATAATAAAGTAAGCCAGGGAAAATAAAATATGATGAAAATTCTAAGAGAAAATACATTTACAGTACTGTAGTGTATTTACTGAAAAAAATTCCACATTTAAGTGGACCTTTGCAGTTCAAACCCATGTTATTAAAGGATTAACTACACACACACACCTTCGCTCAGTAAGCCCACCACATCAAAGTATTCCTTCTAAAAACATAAACATGGATGTGTGCAAAGATTTAGCTACAAGGATGGACAACAGTTAGTACCAAAAAAGGAAAGAAACAGTCTACACAGGCAATAAAGAATTCTTCTACCTATAAAATAGATACTATATAGGAAATGGAAATGTTACAAAGTGTGTTTCTCAGATGGAGAAATTAACACAATACACCAGGTTAAAGAAAGTAGCAGAGTTTAATTCAATTTTCAAATGTTGAAAATTTATTGTGATAGAAAAGTCTCTGAAGATTTGCATCAGAAATGTTTAAAAACAAGTGTCTCTCAATGATAAAATACCAATGGGTCTTTAATACATTCACATAATATTTAAGTATTAAGTGGCTGGACCATGCCAGATATAATGAAATAGAGATGTGAGCAAACACATGGTTCTGTTCTCAGGCTGTTTACCTTCTATGGTTATTGATCTTTTAATATAATTCTTTAAACAATGAACGTATTAATTCATATAATGTTAAAATAAATGTACTTATGTTAAAATTGAGAAATGGTCAACATTATCAAATGAGAACTCCCAGGAAGGAGACAGTAGGAAAAGTAGCAGCTTTAGGTAAACATACATTCTTACCACTTCCTAAAAGACTGACATTAAGCCTTTTATTACTTTTTTTTTCATCATGGTAAGTATACTCTTGAATCCCTATCACCCATTTCACGTACCCCCACCCACCTGCCCTCTGGTACCCATCAGTTTTTGTTCTCTATAATTAAGAGTCTGTTTCTTGCTTAGCCTCTTTCTTGTTCCCTTTACTCGTTTGTTTTATTTCTTAAATTCCACATATGAGTGGAATCATATAGTATTTGTCTTCCACTTATTTTGCTCAGCACTATACTCCTTAGTTCTACCCACGCTACTGCAAATGGCAGGATTTCATTCTTTTTCATGCCTGGATAATATTTCATTGTCTATATATACCATATCTTCTTTATCCTTTCATCTACTGATGGGACACTTGGACTGCTTCCATAATTTGGGTATTGTACATAAGGTTACAATAAACATGGGGATGCATGAATCCCTTTCAATTAGTTTTTTTGTCTTTTGGGAGTAAATACCCAGTAGTGCAATTGCTGGATCATAGGATAGTTCTACTTTTAACTTTTTAAGGAACCTCCATACTGTTCTCTAGAGTCGCTGCACCAGTTTGTACTCCCACCAACCATGAACAAGGGTTTCCTTTTGTCCACCATTCTCACTCACACATTATTTCTTATGTTGTTGATTCTGGCCATTCTGTCAGGTATGAGGTGGAATCTCACTATAGTTCTGATTTACATATCCCTGATGATGAGTGGACATCCAGCTATTTGATTAAAGTTAATTCCTTATAAGTTACAAGCAGCCTAAAGAGTTTTTTCAGTAAAAGAATAAGGTGTAACTGAAGAATAAAAAGAGAAGTTCAAAGTCTTATTATAATTTGTCTGGAATTTAAAAAAGAGAGATTTCCAGAGAAATACAGTGAGGGACTAAAGAGAGTTAAGACAGATTCAGTAGATACCAGAAACTTCATGCTTGGAAGTATTATGGCTTTGAGTTAAGGTTATCAGAACAAGAGAAAGACAGTGTGCCTGATGACAAGTCCATACGTGTAGTGTGGGATGAAAAGAAACAACAATGTAGTTTAAAGGTGATAGCCTTGCCAGAAAAAAGGGAACCTTCTGCAGAGTTACATGCGATGGAAATGCAAGGAAGATAGATTTACAATGCAGTCTATATTCCTAATATTAGACTGTGTACTAACTGCAGACAAAACTCAGCATTTCTGTTTTCACCCCCTAGCCCAATGTGTCTAGGTATGGAAGGAAAAGGATGTACTTAATCTGACATTCTTCAAATTTGTCAGTTGCACTGACTGCCTTCTTTAGGCCAGAACAGGCTGTGGTTGCCTAAAGTTATTAGGTCAACAGATTTATTTGATTTATTTCGTTTGTTATCCGAGGCTAGACTGAAAGGTTACATTTATATCCTGGATAAATGATATCTTAGAGAGCTTATATGAACTTTCATTATATATAAATGACTGATTTATTCCGCTCACTAGCCTTCTCAAATTCCGCTTTCTGCCTTCTCAAATTGTGACTGCCCAAAACAATCTTTTCCCTTTTATGCAGCATTAATACGTATTAAACACATGCTAACATTTGAGAAACCTGTGAACAGTATCCACAACAGACCTTCGTTCCCATCTCCTTTTCTCCACACATTTGCAAAGATTTAATATTACAGATTCAACCAGACAGAAAGTTGGAAAAGCTAAGAAACAAATAATCTTTTACTGCTTCATCAGCACCTTCACTGAGACTTCCAACTATAATTAATGCACACTGCCATTATTAAATTAATATAGCTGGAGCACCTGGGTGGCTCAGTTGGTTAAGCATCTGACTCTTGGTTTCAGATCAGGTCATGATCTCGGAGTGGTGGGATGGAGCCCCATGTCAGACTCCGCTGGAGGTTATTTCCCTCTGCTCCTCCCCTTGCTCTCACATCTCTCTTTCTCTAAAATAAATAAAACCTTAAAAAAAATTAATATACTCCTCAAGATCTTTAACACCTCACATATGGCTTACTATAACAGAAACAAAGTATATGTTTTGAGTTCCTTCAATGTGTTCTGTAACAGCTCTCTGGTTCTTTAAGCTACTATAACTTGTGCTTATTGCCTAGACATAGGATTCTGACAACCTCAGTTATGGTCACTGTTTTGCTTTCTTGGATACTTCTCAAATGCATTTTCTAATTCTAGACCATGAGTGAACTGAACAAAACTTGTGATTCCCAAATTGCAATGGAAGGAGTGGAAGTACTGGTGATTTTTTTTTTTTAAACATAGATATCACAGTCTGAAAACCACTAAATACATTTAAATGAAGTTATACAAAGAAATAGGATGCAATGAGTAAATGCAATGACCACATATGAACGATCACCTGGACTGTAATGGGTTTTCAGAGACATACGTAATATCCATTCTATGGATATTATGTGCCTGTATAGGTCAGTATTTTGTATTTTTATTTCATTTTATCTTACTATCTCAACACAAATTTGTATTGTATAGCAAATATATATACAATGCAAACTAATTTGCAAACTAGTTTGCAAACAATGCAAACTAATTCCAATGATTCTATCTGAAAGGAGTTTTAAACAAAGAGTAAAAGAATCACAACCTTCCGGGGTGCCTGGCTGGCTCAGTTGGTTAAGTGCCTGACTTGTGATTTCTACTAAGGTCATGATCTCATGGGTCATGGGATGGAGCCCCAGGGTCACACAGGGCTCCACACTCAGCAGGGAGTCTGCTTGGGATTCCTTCTATCCGCTCTCTCTGCCCCTCCCCAACTTGTACGGACACGTGTGCACTCTCTCTTTCTCATATAAATAAATAAATCTTAAAAAAAAAAAAAAAAAGAATCACAACCTTCAGTTCTAACAGCTAAAACAATAAAGAGGAAATCATGCAAGGATTAAGAAAATGGTAATTTCTGAAGAAGCCAAAGAAGATCTATTATTGGAAAATAACTACTCTATGTTCTTATATTTTATATATCCTAGGATGGAGTCTTGTCATTCTACCTAAGAACGACAAAGAGAGCTCACCAACTCTGACTTAAGACTTCTTCACACTAGCAACTCCTGGCATCAAACTCACCCTCGCCATCTGAAACTGCTGAGTTACTAAAACAACCAAAATATATTTTGTCCAAAAGTGATAGACAATGCAACAAAATGAGAAAATTACTTGAAGGAAGGAGGAAAGGGAGAAAAAAAATCAATCACTGGAGGGAATTTCAGAGAAAACTTCCAACTCACAACAAACCACAAAGTATTTTTTTCAATTTTCATGGTTTTCATGCTAGTATCAGGAATGATAACTGTTCAACTAACTGTTTATCAACTCCCCTTCAACTAACTGTTTTACTTCAGGATTTCTTACTATCTCCCAAGTCTCCTACCTCATAATTTCTTTTTAGAATTTTGATGTGTACTCTGAGATAATTTGCTACTTAATTTTCTAAGCAATTAACTTAGTGACTGTCCTTACCTATAATTTGCCACACGTATTTACAGATATTACATATAATTTCTATTATACTACTCCTAAGGTCCATCACATATATTTGCAAGAATATATACACCTGCCCTTCAGTCCAGGGTTCTCCATCTCTCAGGCTGTTTTCCAACCCAAAGAAGAGAAATCACTATCCCATCTCATGGCTTAAGGCAGTCTAACAGCGCCATCAGCTGTTTGGTTCAGCAAAGGCTAATGAGTTAGCTTCAGGGTTCGGAGTGGCAAAGGAGGTACAGGAGACTCTAAAAAATCATTCAAATCTCACATCTAGGAAGGAATATCAGGAGTCCTGCCTGCAGACAGCCTCTAACAGTGAGCTGCTTTAGGTGCAGAGCCACCTTGCCCAAGGTCACACTCCCTCCCAGGCTGGCCCATACCCAGTATCAAAAGGATGGAGTATAAAGATCTGGTCATCTTTACCCAACTTGGGATAGCTCTGAAGGGCCATTCTAGCTCCAAGGCTCCACATGGAGTTGGCCAAGGCTGTCATAGCTTAACTTCTCACCTCTGTCCAATTCTTCCTCTTTTCAACCCAATTCTTTTCCCTCTACCTTCCACAAGTGCTGATCCTAAAGGCACTCCTTACTAAATATCCTGTATGCTGAACTCAATCCAAAGGAATCCAACCCACAAATAGGCCAAGAGCACTGAGACTTCACTGACCAAGCCACCCTGGCGCCCCAACCAATTAGTTTTTAAGAATAAATTCCTAGAAGCCAAATGACCAAATCAAGTGACAGAAATTTTTTTTAAAACTCTTCAAACATATTACAAACCAGAAAGGTTTATTAAAAAAAAAAAAACAAAAAACCTGTTTTAGGAAATCTTTTTTTCCTTCTGTTTCAAATTCATCTGACATGACAGAAAATGTTTTTTAATGAATAAATCCATAACAGTAATGATAAAGTATACCATCTGCAGATCAGAAATGTTTAGGAATTCCTATAAGGCAGGAAGCAAGATGGTATCACAATGACAAATAAGTACAGTCCAAAATGTACACAAAACAGATTCTACGATTTTGCACTTCAAAAGTAGAAGCAGTTTTTCACAAGGAACCCCAAGATCAGAAAATTTCACACTAAGAAGAGGACTCAGTACTGTAACTAAAGAAGTGTCTTCAGAATAATGGGCCAGTAAGTCCCCTACATACGTATACCTGAGCAATTTACTCACATGTTCACTGTATGGCTTATGTGTACTCCCTAAAAAGTTATGGTTTATAATCCGTTCTCCAAAATTAAATGTCTGTTTGGCTGAAGCTGGAGGTTCTCACCTTGCAATGGGTTCCAAAGAGAGGAGGAGGAAGCAGCCTGAGGTAACAATGTCTCCATAAACTGGTGGTAGGGGTGATGGGAGTGTGGACAGGCCTACTAGAGATGGGCTCTAATTTTGAACTTACAGGAAGATGTCAAAGAGTGGACAGAAAGAATTCAATAATTAGTATGTAAAAAGGAATGTTTTTTGTAACTTGGAAATATGGTCGATAAAGACTCAAGGAAAATTAAAGAAAAAAATCAAAGTAACAGAAGCCATCAGCTTGAAATACTACAACATACTAAAATACATACATACATACATATATATATATACCTCGGCATCCATTCTCACCTTCCTCTTCTTCCTATTACAAATAACTGAACTACTGCCTAGCTATCAATGGCGAGTTCATCTACATGACAGTAAATGGGTCTCAAAGCACCTCTTTTCAAGGACTTAAATCTTTAAGTTACCATTCTCTGCTCCCATCTTATTAGATTACTCCCTGCCAGCTAGTTCGCCATATGTCCCACCTTACTTCCAAAAAAAATCCAGGAAAGAATAAAACAAATATCCCTAGACTCATACCCATACAGCCAAACATTTTATAAATGGAAAATATAGTTAAGTTCATAGGTTAATGAAGTTTTAAAGAGTGTTATATATATGTATATATGTGTGTATATATGTACACACACACACGAACACAGACACACACAAAATAGCATGCTCTCCAAGATGCAGTATTTAAAAATTATATTGTAGAGAGAATTTGTGTACTTTTGTGTAAAACGGTTTCCTTTAAATAAGTTAGTCTTAATTAAAAAATCTAACAGTGTTAAGTAATTATTAATACCTATTATCCTGAAGCCATTTCGTAAGTACTAACCAGTTTCACATAACAATCTCCAAACCCTTTTATCTCTGGCTTTTCAGATTAGAAGACTGAAGCTCTGAGGTCATATATACATTATGCTAACGATAATGCCACTGTAAACAATGGAGATGAGCTGAGAAATAAGCCTAACTTCAAACCCCACATATATTACACCTGTCTCAAACAAAAACTGAATTTTCACTAGGAAAAGTGCTCACTTGACCTAATATGAAAGTGGCATTATAAAATATCAACATTAAACAGCAACAATCCTTCAGTCCAGCCCTGAAACATGCCAGCTGTTCTGCCCACTAAATAAAGTTGTGGAAAACAAGTATACTATGTTTATCTGGTCCACATTCAGATGTTCACTACCATCAGAAGGTTAAAATGTTCTTGTTTATAAGGATACAATTTTTCTTTGCTATAGGTTTTGCCTTTGATATTAGAAGAGTGGGTGGTATTTGGGGGTGCTTTCTCTTCCTAAATGAATAGTCGTCTGCATCAGCAGCATGGTACTAAAAAAGGGACACATCTTAGGGGACTGTCTTGAATTATTTAACTCATTTCTTACAGGAAAAAAATTTCAAGTGAATAAAAAACCTGTTTTCTCCAATGCTCAAGCTCATTATATGATCATCTCTCTGCGCTGCTTATCTTTACAATGACTACAGATCAGATTTTCATTCAAATTATTTTCTAGCTACAATGGAAGTTTTACAGTCAGGATAAAGAGGGGAAATATTGAGTCTTTGTTACTTCTTCAACATGTCGATCCATGGCCCACCTTTTTTTTCTTTTTTCTTTAAAAATCTTACGTTTTAAGAGAGCAAGCAAGCAGAAGCAAGGGCGTGAGACAGAGGGAGAAGCAGACTCCTTGCTGAGCAGGGAGCCCAATGTGGGGCTGGATGCCAGGACCCTGGGATCATGACCTGAGCCAAAGGCAAATGCTTAATGACTAAGCCACCCAGGAACCCCTATGGCTCACTTTCTACTATGGTAGAGCTTTTAAATGGCTTTTAAAGGGCAGGGATTTTTCACAAGGTAGAACAAAATGGTAGTGCACAGGTAGGTGATGGTTATCAGTTAAACTGGTCAACTCATTGATAATTTACATAGAGTTACATGAATTTTTCACATTTCTATCTACCCCATTTTTCTTCCTCATTGTTTAGGATGTTCACAAGCTTACAATTTCTTAGAAATAAAAACGACAGTATCTTCGGTAGAGTACAAACAACTATAATTATTTTGAATATATATAAATCAAATAGTAGTGAATAAGGGAAAAAATTACCTTTTGGATAATCTTCCAATAAGAGGTTGAAGTGACCTAATTGACAAAAGAAATCAGACTCCACTTTTCCTTCAGCTTTTAAGATTAGAGATTCGTAGCAGCGAACAGCCTAGAAATAAAAAATACAAACATTTAAGAAAAAGGTAAAACCCTAAAATGTATTCCCTTCCTGAGGTAATGCGTATATCCTCTATTCAGTCACCCAAGAAATCAATATATTCCATTTCAACCTCAGACACAGTCAATGCAGTGTTCTTCTTTAGATACCTAAGTATTTATTTGAAGAGCCACTAAGTCATGGCATAAATGCTTTTCCTATCTAAAACAGAAATACTTGCCAAATACGGAACACTTTGATAACTTTATTCATAAGCTGCATATCTAAACTATTATGGTGGTACTTGTTGATATAAACAGATAATATCCACCTTTCCCACACACTGAAAGAACTTTATTCAATTACGTAAAAATTCAGATAATCTCCAGAGTAAGAATAATAGCTACCATTTATACTGAACAACTTTTTGTCATAACCTCTATCAGTTTAAACTACCATAAACTGCCTTTCAAGCGTCATCTCGTGATGTGCTTTAAGCCCACTCTAACTCTAGTCTTCATCTCACCCTTACTCGAATACATGTAAATGTACTCACTCTCACTATTTCTTCCCTGAATAAAAAAAATAACACACTATTTTAAGCATATTATCCTTTTTTTGTAATCCCAGAGACTGCAAGAGAAAATGAACAATGGAAAGAACAGACTTCTGGAGTCTTAACAAATTCCAGTTCTCATTGGCTACAGGAGATCCTGGGGAACTTATCCTCTCTGCCTCTCCGTTTTAATAACACTCAGAGGGCAGACAAAAGGATTCAATTCAGAATACTTCTCTAAGCATTTATCACACTGCTTAGCATTCCATAGGTACTTAATAATTGCTTCTTTACTTTCTCCTTCGGTATGTAAAAAGCACTCTTTCAGGATTATTTCAAGCTTCCCAAATAGTTTTGTCACAAGTTACCTGCTAACAATTTACTCTACAACGTTCTTATGTGTTAGAATGCGTACTGGAGTCACTAAAGAAAGAAATGTATAGGATTTCTCAAATATCTAGGTACATTCCCAGATTTGGTATCCACAAAGAAAGGAACTAGAATAGTTTCTGTTACTAAATAATCCCTTTCACCATCACTTCAAGAGCATTTGATGCAAAGTACCCACTTAAAATGTTCTGATTTTTACTCTCTTGTAAAATATAGGGCCTCTGATGGACAGTTTCAAAATGTATATCCTAAAATTTACCTATGCAAAGCACATACATATATACATACTCATCAAGGCAAATTCTGGGATGACTTTACTGTCCTTAAAGCCTGACATTTTACAAAGGGCTGTCTTCAGTTCCTACTCCACTCTTAGCTATCTACATGTGCATATGTACCAAATCACAACCATGAGAAACTATTCATTCAGCTTCCCTATAATTAAAAGAGTCTGAATACTACACTGAAGTGTCAGAAATTACTATAATTTGGAGGCATGAAATTTCAAGATCCTATTTACGTCATATATAATCCTATCCGGCAGATGGTTAAGTGCACAAAAATACAATATATTTCAGTACTTTTTAATACCAGAGAAATTCACAAAATTACTGGGCTACACTATTACAATTCTTAATTTTACATAAAATGAATGACTTTAAAGCTAATGCCACTGTAAATTAAACACTCAATTAAAATAGTTATTTTTTTTTCTTAAACTCTTAGTTATTTAGAAACCTTTCCTACTCCTCCCTGGTAATTTCTTATTGCTGATGAGCATTAAATTTATAAGCAAATATGGTTTCATAGTGAAAAGGGATTCAAGATATAAACATGAAGAAATGTAATGATTTAAGCAAAAAGATGGCAACACCTATACTTCCGTCTTACCATCATACCTTAACTCCACTACCATGATCACTTACTGCCTTATCTTCCACTTTCCATAAAACAAAGGAACACATCCAAAATGAATACTATACATAACTCTGATTATCATAAAGCATTAACATAAGGTAAAAACCAGAATGGGCAGATTTTAAATTCGCCTACCCATACTCTCAAGCTTCATTAACAAATTCATAAAATTTCCAACAAAGCCAATAGGCACCTATGAGCTAATGTTGGTGGTCAAAGATGATGCTGATAGAGCCAAATATCAAATTGGATGGAGATGAGCAAAAAGTCAGAATAAAGTTTCCAAGTGCCTTGTGTAACCATTTCATAGTGAAACTTCATGAATTTATTTGAAGGGTTTGAGGTAAATGCTGATATTAGATACAGGTAAATACAACTTTTTAAAGAGCATTTAAAGGAAAAGAAATAACCGGAGATAATTTCCTATACTCTTAACTCATACAATAATCCAGAATGAAACAGTATTTTTATAGTAACATTTTTAGTCAAAAGGCTAACTACAAACATAGAAGATAGTTTAGATTTAGAACAAAGTTTAGGAAACGTCTATAAAGCAAAAATATTTACTGTTAAAATGGTTACTTTTATATTCTTGCTCTTTTTACTTGAAATGTGCACAAGTAAAATCATCCCCACGTGTACACACATGGGGAGGAAGAAAAAGGACTAGAATATAAAACAAATGTTAATAGAAAGTCATGTAGAAACTTTATTTTGTTATTTTTACTTCCCTATATTTCTAGATTTTTCATAATTAACCTATAACTTTTCTATTCTTATAAAAGTCATTTAAAGAATTATTATGATTTCCTCTAGGATTCACCCTACCTTCAATGTGAGGATAGTCAGAAATTTGCATTTAAATCATTTGTATTTATATCAGCATCATTCAATAGAGCACTTTCTACAATGATAAAAATGTTCTATCACCTGTGTTGCCCAATAAGCTAACTACTAGACACATGTGGCTACTGAGCACTTAAAACATGGATAGCAGAAGTCAACAAGTCAATTTTTTTCTTTTTTTAAAGATTTATTTATTTATTTATTTGACAGAGAGAGAGAGAGAGAGAGAGATCACAAATAGGTGGAGAGCCAGGCAGAGAGAGAGAGAGAGGAGGAAGCAGGCTCCCCGCTGAGCAGACAGCCCGATGCGGGACTCGATCCCAGGACCCCGAGATCATGACCTGAGCCAAAGGCAGCGGCTTAACCCACTGAGCCACCCAGGTGCCCAACAAGTCAATTTTTAAATTATTTCATTTTAATTTTTATTTCTATTTAAACAGACACACGTTAATGGAAAGAGTAGAGCTAGATTTTTTTTAAAGTTTAAAAATAATTGAATATTTGATCCCTATGCCACATATCAGGAAAGCAAAAGTTCTGTTTATAAATGAAAAGCCTATAAAAATAATGAAGTATCCTGCCCTGGGGATGAACAATGCCTTTCACAAAAATCACTGTTACATCCTATGGCTGTTTATAGTTAGTGATATACACACCCATAATCCCTACCACCTACTGCAAAAAACAATGAGAATGAAAATAAAGTTAATCGTTAAATACCAGAATCAAAGGAGATTAAACTAAGATCCCCCCAGCTAGGTAGAGAACGTCAATGTCTTCCTCCCATTACAGTACCGTTTTCCACAATGTTTAATATAATTTATGCTCAGTATCTGCTTTATCTTTATTATCTGAAAAATCAGTTACCTCAGAACCGTGATATTGTCATTACCCTCTATTTCTAAACCTTGACAGATGAAGCATAGAGCTTATGAACACAGACGTGTAACATGTGCTTTTTTAATGTTAACATTAAAAATGCTTAAACATTATAGTCGTGTATGATGAACTGGTCAGGGCCTACCTGAAACAGGACACTTGTTAATATTTTAGAATTGTTAAATACAGGGAACTTTTAAATAAATGATTTTCTTCCAATTTAGGAGATTAGCTAAAGTTGAGAAAATTAACTTGTTTATTTATTTATTTGTGTTTATTTATTTATTTTGAAAATTAATGTAGATTTAAATACCCAATGATTTTAAATGAAAAACTTTTAGGTTGACTATAATGAAGACAAGCATGCAAGTCCTGCCCTTAATTCTTAAAAGCCAGCCACACATACACAAGATGGTTCAGCAGCGAGTTGACTTACAAAAGAGGATTGTAAGGGATTTAAGCAGACTACAGGTCACCATGTCATCCGTGAAATATGGCTACTAAAAAAGCATTCATGACCCAAATTAATAAAAGCATATTATACAAATCAACACCAATCATCAGCTTGCCAAAGTCTACTCTGACCAGATCTCTAACATTATCACCGGTTCTGAGTGCCACATTTTAACAGGTGGTAACTTACAGAGGGCTACAATTTTGATGAATGATGGAAAAACTGTATGAAAAATATTTTAACTAAGTTTAACTGGGGAGAATCATCAGGGATGCTAAAGCTTTACTCAAAAATTTAAAAAGTTGTCTCTTCAGAAATAAGATTATTTGCACTTTGCGTAGCTCCAGGCATCAGACCAATGAATGGGTGTAACTCACAAGGAAGTTTAACTCTGTTCAATCAGAAAAGAGGAAAACTTATATATGCCAAAAATTAAATGGGCCATCTCTGGCTTATATCTGTACAAAGAATTAAAGCATAAATTATTAAGCTATCTTAGTGGGAGTTAGAAAAGAGACTTCTTACTTTGGATCTAATTCTGAGCTGCAGGTTTTTTTCAAGATTTCTTGGGCTTCCACAATATAAGCATACAATGTCTAATATTATATATAATACATATCCACACACGAACAGACATACATATGAGTGTATCTCTCCTGACTTAATTTCAAGATTAGTTTATTCACTTTGAATTTCAATAATAAATTTCTAAAGAAATTCGGTATCTTGACCTGCTTCCCTCAAACCCTAAAAATGTTTTGCATTGTTAAAGCTGATTATCTTTCCCAGAAATATGCCTCGTAAATAATGACGATTCTTGCCCTTTCCTGACACTCCCAATGCCTTTGCCTGGCTGCTTTTCAAACTACCTAAGTCTAAATCATTTTTTGAAATTTCAAGTCACCACATTTTTAGTATATGTGCTGCCAAAGCCAGCACTCACCATATTTTTTTAATGAGGGAAGTGTTACACACAAATATTATAATCTTAAGGCTTATTGGTTCTTTTTTTTTTTTAAAGATTTTGTTTATTTATTTGACACACAGAGAAAGATCACAAGCAGGCAGAGAGAGAGGAGGAAGCAGACTCCCTGCTGAGCAGAGAGCCCTATGCAGGGCTGGATCCCAGGACCCCTGGGATCATGACCTGAGCCAAAGGCAGAAGCTTTAACCCACTGAGTCACCCAGGCGCCCCAAGGCTTATTGGTTCTTAATGACATATTTATCCCTGAACCTATATATATCAGACCTCCATACTTAATATTCACTATTTCTGAAAAGTTAAAATGTATACATCACCAATTCTAAAGGGTATAAAGTGAAAAGTCTGTCTCCTAATCCTAACCCCAGCCACCCAGTTCCCTTTCCCAAAAGCAAAAAAATTTTTTAAATTTTCTACTGTATTCAAGACCATTTTGTGCAGATGCAAGCAGATATATTTTCCCTACCTTGGTATTAATATTTACATATTTATACAAACACTGTTTCGCAACTTGCTTCAGATTCTAGATTACCCTGATATCTTTTCTCCTCTCTTTCTCTGTTAACAGAACCCCTAAGCTTAATTAGACATGTTTTTACAGAATAAATACGGGGATCCTCTGCCCCCCTTGTAGGTGTAGCCTGATGATTAAGCTCTGGCCAATGGCAAACAAAGAGCACACACTGCTTCAACTCCTACTTCCCCTAGCTGGAAGCACCTAAATGTCAGAAGCCAAAGTGGATGATGGAACATAGGAAAACAGAAAACCTAAGTTCTTAGAACAGTGGAGTTCTAGAGCAGCGTGGAACTGTCCCTAAGAATTATTTAAACAAATGAAGGAGTATGCAGCCATCTTTCCTTATTTAAAACAAAAACAAGAGCAATAATATTCCAGTCACCTAATGAAATAATCATTAACACACAGAAAAAGGATGAAGGAGGGATGTATGGTTAAGCAAGTATCCAACTCTTGATCTCAGCTCAGGTCTTCATCTCAGGATTGTGAGTTCAAGTTCCATATTGGAGGTCCATACTGGGCAAGAGGCCTACTTTAAAAAGGTCAATGGCGGGGTGGGGACCGTGGGCGTGGAGCACCTAGGTGGCTCAGTCGGTTAAGTGTCTGCCTTCAGTTCAGGTCATGATCCCAGGGTTCTGGGATCAAATTCTGCTTGGGCTCTGTGCTCAGCAGGGAGTCTCCTTCTCCTTCTGTCTCTACCCCCACCCCACTCGTACACCCTCTCGCTCATGCTCTCCCTCTCTCTCTCTCTCATAAATAAATAAAAGGTTTTTTAAAAGGATGAAGAAAAAAGGAAAAAGAAATCTAGTTAACTGTCACCCACACTTAACATTTTAGAGAAGATACAAGAACTCATGCATCTGTTACTTACCCTATCTCCCTCTCTCCAATTTCCAACATGTTTTGCATCACAATAAAGTCAATATAACAAAATTTAAGCATTTCAGTCTTGCTCCTGGATTTCTCTGCCTCTCTGGACCTATTACTCTTCATTCAGTGGATGTGCTGGATACTAATGAGTAAGTAAGCATCATGCAAGATACTATCATGGCACTCTACATACCATTCTTTTCAAATAAACTTTTAAAAATACTTTGCTATTGCAAAATATTCTTACCGAATTATACTACTGAAATCAAAACTGAGTAATTTAGTAAGTAAAGCCTTGATAGCTAATATGAGTCTTTGATATGTACCAGGCATGATTCTAAGCACTCTACACATATTCATTTACTCCTCACAATTTCTCTATGAAATAGAGAAATAGAGTAGGGTGAAATAGAGACACCCTACTTCACAGACAGAAAGAAAAACTGAGCCATAGAGAAAACAAATACTGCATCCAAGGTCACAGTCACAATTAGGAGAGGCTGGTTTCAAACACTACCTGGGGTTCCAGAGCCTCTAAAGCAGTTAGCTGTTCAACTCAAGCCATGCCTAGGGACCCAAAACTCATTTCCAATAAAGGATACCCCATAATAAACTCTCCCTCTTATACTCCCACAAACTAGCTCCCTCCACACCAAGCAGACCAGCATTAAAATCACCACTTCCTGGTCCCGCACATCCCACAGAAAGATTGAGCCTCACAGTACTTTACCAAATTCTCTTACCTTGCTTTATTTTAAATCATATAAAAAGCAACATTAAAATAAACACAAGTACAACCCAAACAAACAAACAGAAACTAAGTTCCCATATTCAAAAGCCACGTGTAGCAGAAGAGCACTACTGTTCATATATATAAAGGATAATATACCAGTTCAGACAACATGTGGAAAACATATGGAAAATGTTATACAGTTTTACCCTGCTTTTTGTATCTTCTACATTATATCTCCTTAGTTCACCTCGTGTTCTTATTGCTCTCTTTAGTATATTTGGCAAAGAAAGGCCATACACAGCTGCAATAAAGCAAACTAAGCCATACTACCTGAACTGTCAACAAGTTGCTTGATTACTATTAACTCTAAAACCTTAATTGTTTATGCAAGCAGCCAAATGAACTAATGATTTCTACGTTCACACATGGACACACAGATACCCACCCCGAGGGCCAATATTAAATTTTTAAAAAGCTGTTGTGTCAAAACACTTGTTATTTTACAAATAATTTTTTCTGTATCACACCAAATACAACACCATGCAGACGGGATACAGTGAAGTTATTTATAAAGCCTCATTCAAATCAAGCATGTGTATTAAGTCTTGAGTAATCTTTAAAATGATTTACTTCTAAAATCTGGAGGTAAGTAAAGTATAAGATAGAACTTCAGCAGAGTGATTTCTGTGAATAAACCCCAGAGTAATCCCATGATTTCCCATATAAGGCACTAGGTATTACAGCTTATATTTTGCCTCATTTGCTTGCTACTCCACAGGATCTATTATTTATCTAGAGGAATAAAGAGACAACCTTACATGCAATCACTCTCCCTGTCATTTCAGCTATATACATTTAATTCAGATTTCAAAAAAAAAAATACAAATAGGAAAAAAGCCAGCTACAACAAAAATAAGTAGGCCAAATTGACATAAAGGTGTAAAAACAAAAACTTTATTATACCTGCTATAACCTGGATACTTGCTATAATATACACAGTTCAAGTTAACATCTTTGGTAGTAAAGTATGCATTCATTTGTTGCATATGCATTTGTCAAATAATCATAAATCCACAAAGAATGAAATGACCAAGCACTCCACTGGGGTAAGGAAAGAGAAGACATTACATTTATCAGCACAAACTCCACTGAAAATCATCTGCTTTGCATTCCACAGTTTCTAATATGTAGTAGGCACTTAGATTTAACAACTAAATAAATGAACAACCCTAAAACTAGAGAAACTGCAACACAGTAAAGGCCCCTCCCCCAAGATAGTGCTTTAAAAAAAACAAAACTTTTAAATCTGTCTGAATACACCCTTCCAAACTTTCTTCTATGCATGCATACAAATAGTTTATATAAAACTGCATAAAAAGATCTGTACTATTTCTTTCATTCAATATATTACCTGCTTACTGTGTCAAAACATACAGATCTGCATCAAAATTAACAACTCATACATTTTACTGAACAGCTGAACCGCAATTTGTATCTACTGAAGAGTAACCGTTTGTTAACCAAGTTCTTATTACCCAATGAATACAATCTGGCAAATTTATATTTCTTTAGGATAAATTCCTCACAAACAGAAAGCACAATTTAAGCCTTAATAATCCCACCAGCAAGCTGAACCAATGTCATCTTCCAAAGTGCTAATTTTCAGTTGATTACTTTTTTCCAAATATTTACTAGCTAAATTTATTATTTCTTTCATGAACTATCAACCTGTTCCTAGACTGCACACATTTCTCTACTGGATTATTAACAGTTTTTCCTAAATGATTTGTCGGATGTTATTTCTATGAAAAAGACTTTTACATATAATGTTATTGCAGAATATCTCTTCCCAGTTTCCATCTGCCTATGAATTCTTCACCATGTTTTTGATGTAAAACCAACCACCACTTCCTTCACAGTATATACATTAAGTTCAGAATTAGAAAATCCCCAGCTCCCTGACCCAATAAACATGCACCAATATTTTCTTCTGTTGTCAAGAAAGAACCAAACTAATTACATTTTCTTTCCTGTGTAATTTTTAGACCGGCCCAGCAGGATTTAGGATCTGGAATTCCCTCCCTCCCTTATCAAACTAAAAAACATACATATAACTCCATTTCTGAGATTCATATTCTTTTATTTTTTTTTAAGATTTTATTTATTTGACAGAGAGAAAGATATCGAGAGATGGAACACAAACAGGGGGAGCAGGAGAAGGAGAAGCAGGCTTCCCACTGAGCAGGGAGCCCAACGCAGGGCTTGAACCCAGGACCCTGGGAATATGACCTGAGCAGGAGGAGGCAGGGGCTTAATGACTGAGCCACCCAGGTGCCCCTGAGATTCATATTCTACATCCAACATTCTCTAACACATGTACTGGGAATGTGTAACAGGGCTGCTGAAAGAGAGGTAGCTTCAGCCTCTGGGGCTGCCAGGCAAAAATCAGCCAGGGGGCCAGGGCAGCCACAACCAATCAGCCAGAGCCACTGTTTATGTACCATCATCAATCTTAAGTGCCTTCAGTAGCTTCTCCTGGTCATTAGTACAAACTATTTTTCCATGTATGCCATAAAAGAAAAAGGTTTAAGGCTTCAAGCAGCCTGGACACAACTACTCTGCTAAAAACTAAAAAAGGTTGGACTAAACCAAAAATGACGTTAGACTTCTATACCTACACATACAAAAACCTATGCCAGATGGATTGAAGACCTAAATGTAAAAAAGCAAATTTATCTAAACATTTAAGAAGAAAACAGCAAAATGTCTTTGATACCAGCATAGGTTAGGAATGCTTTAAAAATAGACCAAAATAAAATTAAATAAATAATAAAATAAAAATAGACCAAAAAAAAAAAAGGCATGTCATGAGAAAAAGGTTAAAGGTTAATTCAACGACATCAATGTTTGGGACTTTAGTTTATAAAATACACACACACACACACACACACACACACACACAACACACTACTAGAAAGGCAAGTCATAAATTGGGAAAATACACTTTTCAACACATATAGTGAGAAAGTATTCACATTCAGAATATACAGAACTCCTAAGAATCAGTAACATTCAAAAAAATTACTAGGAAAAATTTGGTCTGCCACTGTGATCTACAAACTGTTAAGAATGAGCATTAAAGCAAAACACAATCATATTATTTGCTGACTGTAAAGATCAAGGAACAGGTGCATTACCCACTCCTTAGATATTTCACAACGGTTCGTTTCTATTAAACCACTAAAAGGTAACCCTGCTCTAGCCTATCATAACTATAAATTTTTCCACTCAGGGATTGAAAGAATAAAAGTAATAAAGTATCAAGCAATTCAGCATATGCTATTATTAGTGGCTCTTTTAGCAATCTGTTCCATTAATTTGAAAAAGTTCATCTGAAAAACCAGTTCTGAGAGCATACTGTACCAAAAATCTGTATTTAAAATCAAACTACCTGAACATTAAATACTCATTTAAAATATTTTCACATAAAATATGAAAACTGACCATCCAAATACCATTTCAGCTTAGTTTAAGTCTCTAGAAAGCTCATATTTAAATTTCTATTTGAAATCAGTGAAATAAAGTATGAACGCACCAATCGCAGGAGAAACCTTAAATCTAGTTTCTTTACACAAGACACACATTTGAATTACTACAATGACATACAAATTAACATTTCAATCTTTCATGCTATAAGGATTTTCGAGGTTTAAAATTCTTAGATCTTTGGACTTCTGCTTGCAGGCTAGATGCAGTAAAAATGGACCAAATTTATTCCGAATGAAGTAACTAAAAAAACAAGAGAAAATGTGTGAAACAAATGTTTTCAGACGTTGGATATCTGAGAATGCATGACAGTAATCTTTGAGAAAGGGAAAACAAAGGCTGTAAGCCCTAAAATTACCTCAAGCCTACTGCCTAGAAAGACGTTTAGGCTGCACACAGGCATAGGAAATTTTCTTGCCGGAACTAATGTAAGCTAGAATAAAGTGGAACAACATCTTTACAGTTATTGAAAGGAAAATAAATTTGTCAACTTACAATTCTATAATTAGCAAAACCATCCTTCAAAAAAAAAAAAGGTGAAAAGTACACTTTTCCAGATATGCAAAAACTGAAAAGAATTCAACACTAGCAGACCTACAGTCTAAGAATTTTTTTTTTTTTAATTTAAGAAGGTAAGTTATACCAGATGAAATATTGATGCAGAACACAAAACAAGACTACTGGAAATGGTAACTGCATGGGCAATTACAAAAGACATTTTTCTTATTTTTTTTCTTTAATGGCTCCTTAAAGCACAACTGATCCAAAAATATCTCACTAATAAGCAAGTTTAACAAGGTCACAGATATAAGATCAATATACAGAAAATAAAATTGCATTTCTACACCCTAACAATATATAATTAGAAATGAAATTTTTAAAATACCATTTATAATAGCTCTAAAAATATGAACTAAATAGGTATAACTCCTATCAAAGTACATGTAGCAGAATCCATATGCTGAAAACTACAAAACACTAATTAAAAAATTCAAAAATGACCCAAATACGTGATACTGTGAGAGATACTGTATTCATCAATCCGAAGATTCAACAGCATTAAAATAACTCTCCCCAAACTAATTTACAGATTTAATGCAATTCCAATCAAAATTCCAGCAGGATTTTTCTGTAGATACAGATGAAATGGTCATAAAATTTAAATGTAAAAACAAAGTGAGAAAGTCAGAATAATTCTGGAAAAGAATGAAGTTGAAGGACTATGACTCAATTATAAGACCCATCATAAAACTACAGAAATCAATTAAAACCAGAAATATCACTACATACCTATCTGAATGGCTAAAAAAATTCTAACTTTATTGAGATAAACTGACATATAAACATTGTGTTAACTTTATGGTTTGTGATGTGATGATCTGATATATGTATATATTGTGAGATGATTGCCACAATAAGGTTAGCAAATTCATCCAATACTTCAAATAGTTACACAACATGTGAAGAGAATATTTAAGATCTACTGACTAAGCAGCTTTCAAGAATAAAATACAGTATTGTTAACTAAAAATCACCATGCTCTACATTAGATTCCCCCAAATTTACCCATTTACAAGTGAAAGTTTGTACCTTTTGATCTACATTTCCCCTGACAAACACCAGTCTACTCTCTGCTTCTGAGTTCTACTTCTTTCAATTCCACATAAAGTTATAGTGAGATCATACAGTACTTGTCTTTCCACTTTTCAACTTAATTCATTAGAGTAATGCCCTCAAGGTTCATGAAATTTTTAAAATGGAACAATTCCAAGGGTTAATGAGGGTACAGAACAACTGGAACTCGTACACACTGCCAGTGAGAATGCAAAATGGTACAGTCACTTTAAAACACAATTTGACAATTAAGTATAAAGTTAAACATACATGACCCAGCAATCTCACTCCTAAGTATTTTACCCTAAAGTGAAAACTGATGTTCATACCAAAATCTACACATATATACCAAAACCTGTTTATATAGCATCTTTATTCATAGTTTCAATGAAAACTGGAAACAAGTCAAATATCCTTCAACGGGTAAATGGATAAACAAACTATGGGACATCTATATAATGGAATTCTATTTATCAAAAGAAGAGAATAAACTACTGATACAGCATGGATGAATCTTGAAGGTATTATGCTGAATAAAAGAAGCCAGTATCAAAGGACCACATAGTGTATACATATGTCAAAATTCATCCAACACGGAAAATAAGTGAAATTAAATATATGTAAATTTTACCTTAAAGCTTATTTTTTAAGAGAAGCTATTTAAAAGTAAAATAGCTATTTAAAGGGGCACCTGGGTGGCTCAGTCGGTTAAGCATACAACTCAATTTTGGGTCCAGTCATCATGATCTCAAGGCTGTGAGATCAAGCTCCCTGCTGTGATCTGCGCTGGGCATGGGGCCAGTTTAGGATTCACTCTCCCTCTGCCCCTCCCTATGCTCACTTAATGCACACGTGGCCCGGCCCGCGCTTTCTCTCTCTCTCTGGGGGGGGGAGGGGGGGAGGGGGTGGGATTCAGAAGCAACAGTAACAATGTTGCAGGGTTTATAACTTATGTAGAAGTAAAATGTATGGCAATTTTCCAACAGACTAAAATGGGAACAATGGAAGTACATTCTTGTTAAGGTCCATACTTCCCATGACATAGTATAATATAATTTTAAGGCAGACTGTGACAAGTTAAAGTTAAAATTAGGAAATTAGGGTGCCTGGGTGGCTCAGTCATTAAGCATCTGCCTTCAGGTCAGGTCATGATCCCAGGGTCCCAGGGTGGGATTAAGTCCCATATCTGGCTCCCTGCTCAGTCTCTTTCTCCCTGCCTTTCTCTGTCTGTCTCTCATGAATAAATAAATAAAACCTTTTAAAAAAAAAAAGATTAAATTAAGAAATCACTAGAACTGGTAAGTGTAATATTCAAGCTCAAGATTCAATGTCAACATATTCCTATATACCAGCAGTGAATAACTGGAATCTGAAAATTAAAAAAATACCACTTACAATAATAGTACCCCCCAAAAACGAAGTACTTAGGTATAAATCTAACAAAATATGTGTGTGATCTGTGTGTAGAAACAACAAAACACTGATTTAAAGAAACCAAAGAACACCAAAATAATCAGAGAAAGATACCACGTTCACAAAATAGGAAACATTACTAATACATCAATTCTCCCTAATTGATAGAGATTCAATGCAATCCCACTCAAAATCCCAGCAAGCTCCTTTGTACATCTAGACAAAGTGATCTAAAAGTTATGTGCAAAGGAAAGGAACTAGAATATACAAAATAATTCTGGTAAAGAATAAAGTCAGAGGATTCATATTACCCAATTCCAAGACAATAGAGTAAGCTACTCTAATCAAGATAGTGTGATACTGGAGAAAAGAGAAACATAGATTAATGGAACAAAATAGAGAATCAACAGGCAGAACCACACCAATACAGGCAACTGGTTTTTCACAAGGTGAAAAGGCAATTCAACAGGAAAACGACTGTCTTTTCAACAAATGGTGGTGGAAAAATTGAAAGCCCACTTGCAAAACAACACATAAACCTCAAAACATACTTCAGAAGATTATAAAATAAATACATATTCAGATCTATAAATAAAGCTGACACACATACAGAAAGGAAAATTGTTTCAAAAGGAAGGTAAGGGATGCAGGAAGGAATGAGAAGGAAATAAAATCTTAAATATGTAGGTGACAACCTTAACAGTAATATTTTATATTTAAAACATATAGAGAATACATACAACAATGATAGAATAAAGGAGGGGAGGAGGGTAGAGGTTCCAAGAATCTTACACTGCCCGAGAAAAGGGAGGATGTACCAATCAGACTTTAGTAAGTCAAGAATGCATGCTTTGGGGGCACCTGGGTGGCTTGGTAGATGAGGTAGCTGACTCCTGATTTTGGCTCATAAAATCTCAGGGTCCTCTGAAGGAGCCCTGCATCGGGCTCTGCATTCAGCTAAGTCTCCACACTCTGGGGAGTTGGCATGAGGATTTTCTTTCTCCCTCTCACTCTCCCCCTCCCCCAACTCACCCTAGTGCTTACTCTCTAAAATAATATAAATAAATCTTAAGAAGAAAAATGTTGAAATTCCCCCAAAGCAGCTGTTTTCAAAGTGTGGTTCATGGACAACTGGGAGTCTCCTACATCCTTTCAGGAGGTCTGCTGAGTCAAAGTTATTTTCACTGTAATACTAAGATGTTATTTCTCTTTTTGACTCTGATGACATTTATTCTGATGATATAAAATTAACGGTTAGTGAAACTGCTGGCAATTTAGCAGGAGTTAAGCAAGCCAGAGGCATCAAACTGAACCAGAAATTATCATATTCTTCACCACCAAACAAGTATAGTTTTTTCTTGTTGTTAATGCCAGTTTCAACTTAAGAATATCCTTGATGAAACAGTAAAAGTCCTTTTACTAAACGTCAACCCCTGAGTACACAGTTTGAATAATGTGTATGGCAAAATCTGAACTACAGGTAAAGCATTTCTGTTCCAGGGGCACCTGGGTGGCTCAGTCCCTTAAGCGTAGTTAAGCCTCTGCCTTCAGCCTAAGTCGTGATCCCAGCGTCCTGGACTCTAGCCAGCATCAGGCTCAGTGCTCAGCAGGGAGTTTGCTTCTCCCTCTCCCTCTCCCTCTGATCCTGTTGATGCTCTCGTAGTTTCTCTTTCTCTGATAAATAAAAACCTTTAAAATAAATAAATAAATAAAGCAAGCATTTCTGCTCCATACTGAACTCTCCTGCTCTCTTTCTCTCTCTCTGATAAATAAAATCTTTAAAATAAATAAATAAAGCAAGCACTTCTGCTCCATATTGAACTCTCGTGCTCTCTCTCTCTAATAAATAAAATCTTTTAAATAAATAAATAAAGCAAGCAAGCATTTCTGCTCCATACTAAAGTACAGTGGCCATTATTGTGGGAAAGTACATGTGAGATTGTTTTAAGTTATAAACTGAACTGGCCTCTTTTCACAGAACAATGACTAACAAACTATGCTTACTCTGACTTAGGTATCTGGAAGACATCTTCTTGAAAACAAATGAAATGAGTCTGCCATTTCAAGAGAAGCAAGTAATAGTAATCTCCTGCTGGCGATCAAACTTGAGATTTCAAGCACAAATCAGAGTTTGGGAAAACTTAAATCGACCACCACTGTGAGCTTGACAGCTTCCCAAAATTTAAAGGCTTTTCCGGTATGATTGATAGTAGTTAACAACAAAAAAAAATAACAAATTTACTTTTTTGATACTGTAATATGTTTCTTGACACTGGAGTAACTGGTAGTGCTCTCCTGCTCCTTTTTTCATGCTTGCCTAACTGCCCTAAACCATGTTACTACATGTTTCTACAATCCTTAAAAACATCTTTTGCCTACTATTCCAAGGTTATAGCATCTTTTTCTTATCTGCAAAACCTGAAACAAATCTTACAATGACACACCCTCATCCTTAGAAAGAAAAAGAATTCAGTATACCATCACCAACTCACTCCTACTCCCAAAGCCTAAAACAGTATCATTAAGTCATGAAAGGTTATAAATCAACAATATACAGTAATTCATGACATAGCCTAAGTAATACGTTACTGTGAGTAGATCAACAAAACCCATTCTTTTTTACAGACAAATCAGATCTTGGGTTAACTAGTTCCTTTACTGCTAAAACCTGATAAAGGTAGAATGTTGGTTGTGTTACCAACACCACCAATCATGATAAAAGTCCTACCGATGAAATAAATCTAAAGTGAGAGAACTGCAAAATCAACTATGAATATCTGGTAGGATGCTACAGCTTTGAAATTCCCTCAATATACGGGCTCTTTTTTTTTTTAAGATTTTATTTATTTGACAGACGGAGATCACAAGCAGGCAGAGAGGCAGGCAGAGAGAGGAGGAAGCAGGCTCCCCGCTGAGCAGAGGGCCCGATGCGGGGCTCGATCCCAGGACTCTGAGATCATGACCTGAGCCGAAGGCAGCGGCTTAACCCACTGAGCCACCCAGGTGCCAATATAGGGGCTCTTTTAACTGAGCATGTCCCTGTGGAGACTGCGAGAGAGAGTATGCCCTTAAAAATTACAAAAGATATTGGTTCCTATTTGGGGTAGGTATGTGTGTTTGAAGCAGAAGTGGTAGGACGAACAAAAGATGACCTTATATAGCAAAATACTTGATTAATTTAAGGATCCTGAAAGGAGGTACTTATTGTGGATTATCTAGGTGGGCCCTAAATGCAATCACTTGTATCCTTTTATAAGAGGAGTAAAGGTTCTCAGGGAGACTCAGAGAGACAGAGATGTGAAGAACTACCAGCAGAAAATGCCAAAGAAGCAAGGAACTGATTCTTCACTAGTGCTTCCACACACAGTACTGCCCTACTGTCATACCAACCTTGATTTCAGGTTTCTGGCCTCCAGAACTGTGAGAATAAATTTCTGTTTTTCTAAACCACCCAGTTTGTGGTAATTTGTCACAGCAACCACAGGAAACGAATATAAAAGAGTAGCTCTGCACCCACCTATGAGTCTCATTCTCTCACACCTAACTGTCACCTCATCAACCAAAAACTAACCTCTAGACAAAACTGCAAGGATTCTCATGGAAGAGGAATGCCTGTCACTGCTCTGCTGGCATGCCACTTCCTGTCCAATATCCTTCCATGTCAATCCGACATCAAGTGTGACTTAATCAGGTCTTACTCATCTGAATGGCTTTTGAGCCTAAGGCACCCTGGTGGGCACTACAGCTACTAATGGTATTTATAATGTCAAAGTATCCGAATAGTTTACTCTTTTTAATGCCATCACAGCTAAGTGCAGTGGATAA
Source organism: Neogale vison (assembly GCF_020171115.1). NCBI lineage: Eukaryota > Metazoa > Chordata > Mammalia > Carnivora > Mustelidae > Neogale > Neogale vison. Next base: position 92,381,298 of record NC_058105.1, read on the forward strand.
AAGTGTGAGCTCTGGAACTTTGGCTAGGTAGGTTTTGAATTGTAGCTTTGCATTGTATGGCCTTGGGCAAGTCACTTAATCTCTCCGTGCTCTGTAAAAGAGGGATATTTTACAGCAACCATCTCAAAGGATAACTGCAAGGATTAAATGAGTTATCTCACAATTTTAGATTTCAAACAAAAATTGGAATTTTGGAAAACTTTTTATCTACCACCACTGTGAACTTTCTGAATCACAGTTCATAATTCCCATCTTTGTCACAAACTACCTGTTTCACTAAGATTTTAAAGTTAATTACTGTTTGGCTGTACATCTTATAGTTTTTAATTAAGTCTGCATCCCTTTCTCATTTCTGCTGTTTTATATTTATGTTCCCCTTTGCCCCTCCCTAAGCTTTACTAGAGGTGTGTGTATTTTGCTTTCTAAAACGAACTGAGGGATTCTTTATGAAGACATTATAAATGCTGAACTATAAATCAATTAGAACAGGATATACATGTATGATATTCAGTAAGTACATAACATCACCCTCTTGAATGCCATGAAATTTTATTAAATGAAAGACATGGCTTTCCAGGATGGGACACAATCCCAGAAAATGCCAAGTATTACATGTATTATAATGGAAGAGAAAAAAGAGAACTAACTGCTTATATAGGAATAATAGAAAATGCGAGGCTTTGCATGATACAGCATCACCAACCATCCTTACCAAATCTCTGCTTCTCCCTAACAGTTTAGACATACCACTTTTTCTTAGCTCAATGCATCACGACAAAGATTCTCTCCTTGAGCAAACTCAACGCAGGCTCCTCTGAGCTCATTTTCAACTAGGCCTCAACATTTAGATTTCTGTGCTTCTCTCTCTGCATTGTCCACTGTCAGGAAGAATCCTGCTAAACTGCTTTAGCCAGAATCCCCCATCCTGCCACCCCACAGGTGATATCTGGTCACTTTAGCCTGACTTTGGCAACTGATCCCCTCCCTGCTCCTTGGCTATAAATTCTGTCCGCACTATATTCAGGGTTGAATTCAATCTCTCTCTCCGAAATCATGACCACCGCAGTGGTCTTTATACCTTCTGCAACAGTCCCCCTTGAATAAAGTCTGCCTTAACATCTTTAAGAAGTATCATAAAAATTTTTTTCCTCAATATTTGTTTACAAGGTCTACTATGGCAAAACAATTCTTTTTTCTAACTTAGCTATACAGGACCTACTTTGTTCTAGAATTCTATTATATACAAGATTAGATGCTCCAAGTCACCACTCCTCCCTCTCTGCCCCACATACAAGCCTCTGATCACTTCTCTCTCTGGCTAAGACTAATTCTCATTCATGTATCTATTCCCAGGTCACATGCTAGAGTTGTCATTCTAAATTAGCAGATTTCTCATAACTGGCTTAGGCTCCATATTAGTTGAAATATGTAAGAATGGGAAGAAACTGATTTTTTCTATGAAGATACCATCAAATAATGAAATGCTTGAACCAACATGCATTTCCCAGACCTGCGCGACTTTAACTTTTCAGGGAGACCAAGGCCATTAACATGATTTTTCAGAATAGCAGGTATAGATTAAATCCTGAAAAGTTGTTAAAGAGCGGAAAGTTTAAAACAAACAAACAAAAAACACATCTAATTACACACAAAATGGCTCAACCCAAACACAGAAAGCTAGAGGGCAAAGAAACTGACTTCAAAACGGTAGAAATATTATTTCCAACATAAAATTCTATACCAGACAAACTATCAAGAAGTAGAAGAACAAAGAGAAACAAGGCATCCAAGAAACACAGCTCCAACACAAAGGTGAAGATGAGCCTCTCCCAAAGATGATGGAAAGCCAAAAACCACAGGAGAGAAGAGGGCACCAGGAAAGATTTATGAGTAAATTATCCAGACAGATAGAGTCTACAATGTACTTGGAAAAACAGGAAAAAGTATTCAGAAGCAATTTACAGCTATTTGGTAAGAATCAGTGATAGAAACCTACGACAAACAACAGAAGTCATTAAAACTCAAAACGATAAAAAGTTATTAGCATTAGGAAAACTTTTTTAAAATAAATTATATTGTAATATACCTCTTGGCTTATAAGGTAAAATTTGCTTATTAATTTAACCCAAGGCTATTATACTGGAGGGACAAAGTAAAGGTAAACGAAGATTATTGTTAACAACACAACTTTATCCTCCCTACTTAGAAACTCAACAGAATGTAAATGGAGGAAAGGGTGATGGCTTGACAATATTATTTAGAAAGATGGAGGTAAATACCAAAGGGTTAGTGGAAGATTGCTCTTTTCCACTATACTTCTTGAAGAACCACTTGGTTTTGTTTTGTTTCTTAACTGTGTACCTGATTTCTTAATTTATCTTTTTTTTACTTATTTGACAGAGAGAGAGCACACAGCAGGGGTAACAAACAGCAGGGAGAGGGAGGGAGGAGCAGACTCCCCCATGCGCAGGGAGCCCAATGTGGGGCTCGATCCCAGGACTCTGAGATCATGACCTGAGCCGAAGGCAGACGCTTGACTGACTGAGCCACCCAGGTGCCCCATTGTTTTCTAAAGGAAACGGAAAACAGAAAGTAGAAAAGGAAAGGAAAAGAACCCAAAGAGGAAAGGAACAAAAAAGAGAAAGAAAAGGGGAAAGAAAAGGAAAGAGGGAAGGGGAAGAAAGAAAAACAATATATAGGTAAGACATGTAAATAAAGGTCTTAAAAAATACAATTAAACATGGGGAGGGTTTATGGGACTAGAAGAAATACGTAGGATTAAAAAAAAAAAGTCCAGTTAAAATAAAAATCAGGAAACCTTGGCATGTCAAAGAAACTAAAAGAAGAAATAAGCTTTAGAAATGCAAGAATGAACAGTCTACTGTGATGAATGTTGCTGAAAGGTCAAATAAGATACAAGTAAAATTTAAGGAGGCAGTCATGTACCTAAATGTCAGCAGGACACAAGTAGCAACAGCAAAAGTCTACCCAGAACAAGAAGGACCACTAGTCTAACTTAAAACAGCAATGACCTAAAAGCTATCATCAGAATATACAGGCAAGCTTCTCAGTTTGAGACAAATCAGCAGATGGAGGCAGGCATCCATATCCTGGCTTCTAGGTACTAAAGCAAAACAATAACACTGGATAAATGCCTGTCTTAATACAAAAAGGTAGCTGTTCTCTATTCTGTTTTATACAGCCTATTGGGTATTTGTTGAGATTGAAATTCTCATACCCGGAAAAAGAACAGACCTATCAAGTGGATTCTGATTCAAGAGAAGACTAATGACTATCTCCATCTTCTGTGCTTGAACTCCTTTTCATCAACCCAATGCTAGCTTTAGGAGTTTGGTAGCTAAGAAGAGAAAATCAGGTGACATTAAGTCACTGAGAAAAAAAAAATTTTTAAGACATCCCCCCCACCTAAAAGAACACCAAATTAAGTCAATTTTAGTAGGATTTTTGTAGACATTTGCATGCTGTCTTTTTTTTTTTTTTTAAGATTTTGTTTATTTATTTGACAGACAGAGATCACAAGTAGGCAGAGAGAGGGGTAGCAGGCTCCTTGCTGATCAGAGAGCCCGATGCAGGTTTGATCCCAGGACCCTGGGATCATGACCTGAGCCGAAGGCAGAGGCTTAACCCACTGAGTCACCCAGGCACCCCTTTTTGATATTTTAAAGTGGTAGGAAAAAAACATGTTTAACATTCAATTTACAATCTTAACCATTTTTAAATACACAGTTCAGGAGTGTTAAGTATATTCGTATACCAAATGAAATTCTATACCCATTAAACACTTACCACTCCCTTCCTCCCATCCACTCCCATACCCACCCCTGGCAACCATCTTTCTACTTTGTTTCTGTTGTTTTGACTACATGAGTGGAATCACACAGTATTTGTTCTTTTGTGACCAGCTTCATTTAGCCTAAGGGTCCTAAAGGTTCACCTACATTGTAGCAAGTAACAAGATTTCCTTTCTAAGGCTGCATAATATTCATGGCGTGCGCATGCGCACCTGTGCAACTGAGCAACTGAGGAAGACCAACATCAAAATTGCCGGAAACTGACGCTAAGATATTGGTAGGGGCAATCCAAATCAGCCAGAAATTTTACTGGGTGACCTAAGAAATGAGACAACCTTAGTAGACCTTGAAAAGCTCCCACATGCTCCTGGGAGTCTGGAAAACTGTACATACACTCAGGAGAGACAAGAGAGATCTCTAGCTGTCTACTCATACCTTTGCTCAAGCAGAGGGTTTGAACTTTAAATCTGAACTCTGAATGTGTTCCCAAAACATACACAGACATTTCAGCAAAGGATGCCTTACTGGATCAAGGTGTTTGAATACAACCTCTTATTTGTCACTGGTTATCATTAAACTATTACTGACCAAGGGGTGACTTCTAGGAAGACACTCTTAAAAATAAAGCCAAGAATTAAAGGAATAAACAACTGAGCAGAGACATCAGTGGTAACACAGGACAGAGAAAAGAGACTACGGAATTAATCAAGGCAAGACACTAAACAAATAAACAGCAACCACAGTAATCTAGGAGGTTGCAGGGGTCAGAATCCAGAGTTGCTATAATATGCTATTGAAAATGTACAATTTTCAACAAAAATTTATGAGACAGGCAAAGAAACAGACTTTAAAAAAAAAAAAAAAAAAGGCTTGCGGTGGGGGGGGGGGGCACCTGGGTGGCTCGGTGGGCTAAGCCTCTGCCTTTGGCTCAGGTCATGATCTCATGGTCCTCAGAGGAAGCCCTGCATCTGCTCTCTTCTCAGCGGGGAGCCTGCTTCCCCCTCTCTCTCTCTGCCTGCCTCTCTGCCTACTTGTGATCATATAAATAATCTAAAAAAAATACATAAATAAATAAAATTTTTAAAAGGCTTGGGAACTGTAAAGATTAAAGTGACAGGACACATAATACAAAATGTGATCCCTAACTAGATTCCAGATTTAAAAAACAACTACTATGGGACACCATGGGGAAAATGAGAAAATTTTAATATAGACTATATATCAGATAATAGTATTATCAACGTTAACCTTCCCCAACTGAGAACTATACTGTGGATATTTTGGACAACATACTTGTTCTTAGGAAATCCATGCTGGACTATTCAGGTAACTTCCAAGCGACTTAGTAAAATGTGAAGAGAAACACAAATGTGTCCAAATGTTAACAAATGGTGAAATCCAGGTGAAGGAAATTACAGATACTCACTGCACTATCCTTTCAACTTTTCTAATGGTTTGGTGTTTTCCACACCAAAACAAAACTAAACAAAAAGATTTAAGAAAAAACTGGAAGCAAATACCCAACAACAGAACAATCCAACAACCGGGAACTGATTAAGTTAAGTTCCAGTACTTCCTCAAAAGTTAAACATTCTAGAATGGTTGAAAAGAAAGAAAGAGTAATATATTTCTGATACTGGCAAGACCTCTGGGGCCATTTTAAAAGGCAAGTTATTGAACACTGCATACATTTTTGAAAAAGCAAATATAAGACAAGCATGCACTAGGAAAAGATAAACAGAAACTGGTAACAGTAAAGAGATGGGGAAAAGCTTTTGGTTTGCTTATTATCGCTTTCCTTGCTATTTGAATTGTCTACACACATGCACACACCATTTTTAAATGTCAATAGCTATCCGGGTGGTAGTCCGTAGGCATGTTACATTTTCTTCTTTAGACTCAAGAGGACAAAAAAGAGGAAACTAAGAAAGGAGGAACACAGATAAAGGAAATTCAACAGGCCTCAAAATGCTCTTCTCAATAATTGAATACTCGAAGTACTTGTTCTTTTCTCTCAATACGAATTTTTTAAAACCATCTTACTATGTTTACATAAAAATGTCTGTGGGATGTTTTTTTTTTTCTTTGAAAGGAGATGGGGCAAGGGAGTGTACTCCTAGTTTTAAATCCTTCCTCTTTGGAATTTGCAACAGCACATCACCACTGACACCTGTATATGCCTGTGTCACCTACATTCTCTCATTTAAACTTCACAACCACCCTATGAGACAGTACAGCTTTTAGTTACCCCTTGTCTGAGGAATGTGAGTCACTGAGAGACCTAAGTACACTGCCTGAGGTGACACAGGTAACTACTAGCTGAACAAGACCAGGCTGAACTCTACAGCACCTCAGGATGACTTCAAATAAGATAACAAGTACTATGTTAAGCAATTTCAGACTGCAAGCCACAACCTAATGGGCATCAATTAAGTAGATTAAGACCAGATATATATTTTTTTAATGAGGTATCAGAAAAGACCTTAAGTTGTTAAGAATAAATAAACATTTTATAAAATTTTTATTTTATTGTATCACTGTGCATAGATGCTTAACTGCAATGTAAAATCCATTATGATGAATAATGGTAAAAAAAAAAATCTTAAAAAATGCTCTTTGGGGGGTGCCTGCGTGGCTCAGTGGGTTAAGCCTCTGCCTTCAGCTCAGGCCATGATCCTGGAGTCCTGGGACCGAGCCCCACATCGGGCTCTCTGCTCAGCGGGGAGCCTGCTTCTCTTCCTCTCTCTCTGCTTTCCTCTCTGCCTGCTTGTGATTTCTCTCTCTGTCAGGTGAATAAATAAAAATCTTAAAAAAAAAAAAAAATGCTCTTTGGGTGGCTCAGTGGGTTAAGCCTCTGCCTTCAGCTCAGGTCCTGATCTCAGGGTCCTGGACTGAACCCCTTATCAGGCTCTCGGCTCGGGCAGGGAGCCTGCTCCCGCCCAACCTTGCCCCTCTGCCTACTTGTGAATGTTCTCCATCAAATAAATAAATGACATCTTAAAAAAATAAAAATAATAAAAATGCTGTTTTACTGTGTTTCAGTGCACAGTGACCACTGTTAAATTCCGTAAGCACCTGTATCCTCACATTGTTCTCCTAAAGTACACTTAATAGCTCAGAAACTTAAGGATCTTAGAAATATAAATATTACATAAGTTACTCCTAAAGTCTCACATCTAAACTTTAAAACTCATATAAATTTTAGATTATATTAAAATAGCTTATGGGAATAAAAACTAATTGCCTAGCCCCAAAAATTCTAAGTAAAACTGACATTCCTGGGAGATAAGTTTGATAAGCATCTATTTCCTCCTTCAACCACTCTCAGCATCCAAGGGAAATACTGAGCAGGGCTAGAACTGGTTACTATTATTTGGTTCATCTCCATCCCCAGAAATGCAATAAATTTTAAATCACAAAACTCTACCTTTCTGTGGTACTCATGCAGGGTGATAACAACTGTTTCTCCAAACCTCGATGTATATATTTTCAAAATATTCCTGCTTAACCAGAGATTTAAATTATACAAACCTCTATCTTACAAATCCACCTCCCCACACCCCACACCAAAAAAAAAGAAAAAAGAAAAAAGAAAAAAAAAAGACAAGAAACTGAGAACTGAGAAGAAAAAACTGAGCAAAGGGCATGAATGGACTACTCACCAAAGAGGAATTACTACAGACAATAAATATAGGGAAAATATACTTAATCTCATTAACAGTGAAATACAGGTAAAACTATGAAATACTGCTTTTTATCAATAAGACTGGGTAAAAAAGTTAAACTCAGTATTATCTAGGCTATTTTAAAAAGATGCCTGAAGACACTTCAAATGTAAACAATCTTTTCTGAGGCATTTTAAATATTCATTCCATCTGACCCAGTAATTTTCCACTTCTAGATATTTATTCCTATGCAAAACTGTAAAAACGCATACAAAGATGTTCACTACAAAACTGGAAACACAAATCCTCACCAATATGTAATTAATTAAATTACAGTACAGCTATAATGGATACACCAAACAGCCATTTTTAAATACAAGAATACCTAAAGTACTGACGTGGGGAAAAGTCCAAGATATATGACTATTAAAAAGCAAGGGACAAAACATTAAAATTGAAGGAGCTTTTTTCTGTAAGATGATGTTAACATATGCAGTGGAAAAATCAGTCCAGACTGGAGTCAGAAGGCTTACGGGAAGAGGTTTCTTTAGGAAAATAAAAACTGATAAAGCTCTTCATGTATCTTAACATCCTGAGATGTGATTTAAACAACTGATGAAGAATTAGGGGATGAGTGCAAATTAGTAATAAACTCACAGAAAAATAATCAAAAAGAAAATTATTAAGTTCGGGGCGCCTGGGTGGCTCAGTGGCTTAAGCCTCTGCCTTCGGTTCGGGTCATGATCCCAGGGTCCTGGGATTGAGCCCCGCATAGGGCTTTCTGCTTGGCAGGGAGCCTGCTTCCTCCTCTCTCTATGCCTGCCTCTCTGCCTACTTGTGATCTCTGTCTGTCAAATAAATAAATAAAATCTTAAAAAAAAAAATGTAGACTTCAAAAAGGACGAAAAGAGTACTCATTAAAAAAAAAAAAAAGAAAATTCTTAAGTTCATGAGAAAGTATTGCAGAGAAAAATAATTACATGATTCAGCCATTACTAGAGTTTACAGTCACAAAGCAAACACTGAATACTTTAGTTAACAATACAAGTATAAAGAGTACAGCAGGAAGATGCTGAGAAAAAAATCAAAGCCAATTCTTTACCTTAATAGAAAATAAAAAATGCTTAAAACTGGAAAAATCAAGAAGCAACACAGCATATTACTTACAAACATGAAAGTAAATATGATCAGCAGAGATAAAACTTGGGAGAAGAAAATACGGAGTGGGAGCTAGGGGATACCATTTTTAATAAACTTTTTGACTGTAATTAAATGTGTGTACTACTGTGTTAAATTTAAAGATTAATTAAAAGGCACAGAAAACCACAGTAAACACTGGATGGGGGCAGGCAGCCTCACTCATGACATGTTTCAATATTCAGAAATAGATAATACTTACCTGTTGTGGGCTAGGCACAAAGTACTATAGGTGTATTAATTCATTTAACTACAGCAGTCCTTGACCAAGGTACTATTATTCTCCAATTTTACTTACAGGAAAACTGAAAAAGTGATCTGCCCAAGGTCAAATTGCTAGTAAATGGCAAAATCAGGATTAGAAACGAGAGAGGGTGCTTCCAGAATCCACATGTTTAATCACTATTCTAGACTGCCCAAAAACATATTAGGTTGTGAAGAAAAACTAGAGAATATTCATCAAGTTTCTCTTAAATACAGACTTTCAACGTGGTATGCGTACATGCTGACACAACTTCAACGGAGATAAAATCTCAGTATCTATCAAAAATACAAATGCATTATGGACACTGGGGAGGGTATGTGCTTTGGTGAGTGCTGTGACGTGTGTAAACCTGGCGATTCACAGACCTGTAACCCTGGGGACAAAAATATATGTTTATAAACAGTAAAAAATTAAAAATAAAATACAAATGCATGCATACGTATATATGCCCATAGTGTTATGTGTGTGTACATGTGCCTAGGTATCCACCCTCTTTTAATAGAGCAAATCGAAGAATTATTCCTACAAATAAACATATGCACTGTAAAAAATAACATATACACAAGACCATACCAGCAAAATACTGAAAACCATCTAAATAAATATACATCAAAAGGAATCAACAGAGGCACCTGGGTGGCTCAGTCAGTTAAGCAGCTGCCTTCGGCTCAGGTCATGATCCCAGTGCCCTGAGATAGAGCCCCACATCAGGCTCCCTACTCAGTGGAGAGCCTGTTTCTCCCTCTCCCTCTGACTACTTGTGCTTGCTCTCTCATTCTCTGTCAAATAAAAAATAAAATCTTAAAAAAAAAAAAAAAGGAATCAACAGTCTCAATAAAAATATGAATTTCTGAATATATTTAAATACCCCCATAAAAATTAATTACACCTTATTTAAACATTACTAAAACATCCCTAGGGTAGGTACCTGGGTGGCTCAGTAGGTTGAGCATCCAACTCTTGATTATGGCTCAGGTCATGATCTCATGTTCCTGGGATTGAGCCCTGTGTTGGGCTCCGCACTCAACAGGGAGTCTGCCTGAGATGCCTCACTAGCACTCTCCCTCTGCCCCTCCCCCCACTCACTCACACTCTCTATAACAAACAAAATCTTAAGAAAAAAAAAAAAATCCCTGATCATTAATAATGACATATCAATAAAGATATTCAGAAGAGGATCACTCAAGTCCACCCATTAAGTTTACACTGGTTCACTGGTGAGTCAGAAATTCATTAGTATTAATAGGTTTTGAGAAATGTTAAAAAAAGAGACAAACTTTACTCTAGAACTTTCTTAGTACACTTGGTCCACAGAACCCTTTTTGTTGTGAAAGCAATTATAAAACCTACTGGGACAACAGTGTTCCATGGAATGGAGGTGGAAAGTTCCAGACTAAAGCATGCATTAACTATAAATAAATGTATGGCCTCAAAACTAGAAATATTTGTGTTTGTACTGAGAACACTGATCATATGTGGCACCTGATCTGAATCCTGTTTCACTCCTACACCATTCCTTACTCTCTTTAATGGTACATTACTCTATACACCTTATATGCTACCCAAATTTAAGCAAAAAGTTTATAGGACATCCCTGGAATAATGGTAAATTAAGATTTACTCTTCATCAAGAAGTACTGTACATAAGCAGATTTAAAATAAAATTAAACTACAAATCTATTTAGGATTTCTGCTTCTAGCAATTTGGAATAAAAGGACCAATTACCCCTGCCACATTAACTAATAAACCAAGAAAAACATGTGAAAAAATGTTTTTAGTTACTGGACAACAGAGAAGAAATAAATGAGGTAACTCCTATGACTGTCTGGAAGGAGTTTCCATGTGATGTCAAAGAAATGAGGGTAAAGCACAGTCCCTCAGACTCAAAAAGAAGCTGAAAATATGAATAAGCCAAGGCAGGAAATGAGAGAGGAGAGAGCCATAGAGAGAGCACTTTGGAGATCTGTACAGGTGTCCCCCAGACCACCTTCAGTTCTCAGATGAATAACAATAAGTACATAAAGTTTAAAAAAAAATTACACTAGAGCCACCTGAAATAAACAAGTGGAAAAATCTACATGGCTCCAACAGTGCCAAAAATAGTTGCTATTCCCTCAAGTCAGAGTGGAAAAACCTCATAATAAAAGGAGCATTCAAAAAAGTCCTCAGACTCTTATACCTCAGTCCTCAGTCCCAGAGCAAAATGAGCCCAAGGTTTTTAAAGGTTGCTCTCTTTCCCCCAACAAAGTGTAAGAACAAACCAAGCCTCAAAATGACCAATTTCCAATTAGCGTAATTTCATCCCAAAACAAAGCTCAAAAATATTTAAAACAAAATAGTAGTATATAGAAACCAACACAGTAAAGTTCACACTACCTAGCATCCAATCAAAGTTACGAGACATGAAGACACTCAAGAAAGTATGGCCCATAAAGACAAAAACAAATCAAGTTATTCAAGTTATACCATTATTTAAAACTTTATTTCCTAAATTCAAGAAAGTGGAGAAAAGTACGAGCATGTCAAATAGAAACAAAGAAGATATAAAAGACTTGAGTGAAAATTATAATGCATAAGGTAAAAAACATACTGGATGCAATTAACAGCAGAGTATCGGGGGTTGGGGGGGACAGTGAAATTCAAGCTTGATATACACATAATACAGTTAGGAGAGGGGAGAGAGGAGACAGAAAACTATACATAAAGATAACAGTAGAAAACTTCCCAAATTTGATGAAAACTATAATCCACATGTCCAAGAAGCTCAACAAATCCCAAGCACATGAAACAGTTTAAAAAATAAAACAAAACAAAACCAGATTGTGTAATGCCAGCAATAAAAAAGAAACTCTTAAAAGCAACCAAGGGGGGCGCCTGGGTGGCTCAGTGGGTTAAGCCGCTGCCTTCGGCCCAGGTCATGATCTCAGGGTCCTGGGATCGAGTCCCGCATCGGGCTCTCTGCTCAGTGGGGAGCCTGCTTCCCTCTCTCTCTCTCTCTCTCTGCCTGCCTTTCCATCTACTTGTGATTTCTGTCAAATAAATAAATAAAATCTTTAAAAAAAAAAAAGCAACCAAGGGAGGGGGAGCAGGGACAGCTCTGTTCTTATAGAAGAAAAAGATAAAATGACAGCAAACTTCCATCTCAAAAACAAGGTAAGGCAGAGAACACTAGAGTAACACCTTTATAAAACACTGAAAGAAAAAAAGTCAATCTAGAATTCTTCTGAGCTGAAGGATCTTTCAAAAATAAAGACAAAATATAAACTTTTACACACAAGGACTGAAAGAATCAGTTACCAGCAAATCTTCATTATAAGAAATGTTAAACGTCCTTCAGGCGAAAGGAAAATAACACAAGACAGAAATCTAAATCCACAAAAAAAAAAAAAAAAAAGAAATCATAAACATGTGAGTAAATATAACTTTTTCAAATTTATTAAATCTCCTTAAATGATAACTTACTGCATAAAGCAAAAATAATAACAATGTACTGTGGGACTGATAACAAAGGTAGAGGTAAAATGAATGACAACAATTACAAAGTCCAAGAAAAGTGAAACAGAGTGTACTACAGTTAAGTTTCTTACAGTATCTAAGAAAAGCTATAATGTTACTGTGATAAGGAAACATGTATACTTTGAATCCTAAAGTAACTACTTAAAAAAAATTGAACAAGTATAGCAAATACTTTAAAATAAGCTAGTCCAAAAAGTTTTTTAAAAGACTCCTGAAAACTATTCCATTAAATCCTGTAAAAGGCAGACACACAGGAGGAAAAAGAGAACAAAAAACATATGGAACAAACAGAAAACATACAGCAAGATGACAGACCAAACCTAACCATTTCAGTAATCACACTAAATGCAAAAACAGTCGAGACACCCCAATTAAAACGCAGGGATGAGCTGCCAGTTACAGAATAAGATGGCATACACTAAATTCCCCCCACTACTCCCCTATAAACACAAATACCAAAAAAAATATGCAACAGGTGGTAATAAAACCTCAAAGAAGTTGAGAGGGATCTCAGGACTTTGAGAAAGGCAACACAGTGAGTCCCAGCGTTTTCATTTTATGTCCCATATACCCTGGACTGGACACCAGAAAGGTCTGCAACCCAGAACCAAGAGGCAGGAAAAGAAAGGAGGGAGGGAAAGGAGGAAAAAAAACATGACAAATCCAGAAAAAGACAGGCCAATCCACCCTTAGCAGTAGCTAGAAAGCCCCAAGGCATTCTAGGCTTCTCTTTCCCTACTATAACCACACACTGCTAGGGAGCCTAATCCATCCCCAGAGGCAACAACAGTAACCTAACTTCTGCTCCTCAACTAGGACACCAACAGATGATTTGATCCACCTGCAGCAGCAGATTCATATCTAAAATATATAAATAACTTTAAAAATTCAACATTTAAAAATTACTCAACCTAGAAAACGGACAAAAAACAGGGTAAGACATTTTATCAAAGAGGATCTAAAGACATTTTACCAAAGAGGATCTACAGATGGCAAGTAAGTACACAAAAAAAACAGTCAAATAAGTACATGAGAAAATAGTCAAATAGTCTCATTCACTAGGAAAGGAATGCAAACTAAAATCACAATGAGTTCTCACCATACACCCATCAGAATTACTAAAACAACAGTGATAATACCAAATGCTGGAAAGGATGCACAGAAATTGGATCACTCATACATAGCTGGTGGGAATGCAAAATGGCACAGACACTCTGGAAAATAGTTTGGCAGTTCCTTTAAAATCGAAGAGCAGACTTACCATACAACCCAGCAATTACACTCTTGGATATTTATCCTAGAGAAATGAAAATTTATTTTCATGTAGAAATGTATATGCAAATGTTAAGAGCAGTTAACTGGCTAAAATTTGGAAACTAACCAATGTCCTTCTATGAGTGAACGATTAAATTATGGTATATCCACACCATGGAGTACTGCCCAGAATAAAAAGGAACAGACTATTAATATACACAATTATTGGGAGGAACTGCAAAGAACTTAAACCAATCTCAAAAGAATGCATGCTACATGACTCCACTTATCAAATGTTCATTAAATAACAATTACAGAGGTGGAGAGCAAATTAATGATTCCTAGGAGTTAGAGGTGGAGGGGGTTGGTATACCTATGAAGAGGTAGCATGAGAGACTTGTCGTAATTATGGACTTAAGTATCTTGGTTTTGGTTACACAAAAACACATTATTCAACTACAGAGCTATATACACACAAAAGCACATATCTATCTGGTGAAATCCAAATAAGGTCTTTAGATTATACAATGATCAATTCCCTGTCAATTTTCATTCCACTGTCAATTTCCTCAAGGTGTACTTACAACTGAGTAAGATACTAACATTAGCGGATATTGGGTGATGGGTACACACAGGGCCACACTTTGCAACTTCCTCTACAGCTAGTATTTCAAAATTTAGTATTTCAGAATAATTAAAAAGAAAAAGGCAGAGATGGGGCGCCTGGGTGGCTCAGTGGGTTAAAGCCTCTGCCTTCAGCTCAAGTCATGATTCCAGGGTCATGGGATCAAGCCCCGCATCGGGCTCTCTGCTCAGCAGGGAGCCAGCTTCCTCCTCTCTCTCTACCTGCCTCTCTGCCTACTTGTGATCTGTCAAATAAATAAAATAAAATCTTTGGAAAAAAAAAAAGAAAAAGAAAAAGGCAGAGATCATCCGTTGGATATAAAAGCAAGACACAACTATATGCTACCTGTAAGAAATTTTCTTTAAAGACAGAAATAGGCTAAAAGCGAAAAGATGGAAAAAGATATACCACACTAACACCAATCAAAAAACACTAGAGCAACACTATTAAAATTAAAGTGGATTTCAAAGCAAAAACTATGAGAACAGGAATTAAGAGGTCATTTTATAACAATAAAAATATCAATACATCAGGAAGCTATAGCAATCCTAAACATTTATCCTCCTAAATAAAAGAGCTTCAAAATATATTAACCAGGGGCGCCTGGGTGGCTCAGTGGGTTAAAGCCGCTGCCTTCGGCTCGGGTCATGATCCCAGGGTCCTGGGATCGAGCCCCACATCCGGCTCTCTGCTCAGCAGGGAGCCTGCTTCTTCCTCTCTCTCTGCCTGCTTGTGATCTCTGCCTGTCAAATAAATAAATAAAATCTTTAAAAAAATGGGTTAGGCCGCTGCCTTCGGCTCGGGTCATGATCTCGGAGTCCTGGGATCAAGCCCCACATCGGGCTCTCTGCTCAGCAGGGAGCCTGCTTCCCTCTATCTCCCTCTCTGCCTGCCTCTCCATCTGCTTTTGATCTCTCTCTGTCAAATAAATAAATAAAATCTTTAAAAAAAAAATATATATATATATATATTAACCAAAAATGGCAGAACTGAAAGGGGAAAAAAGACAGAACTATAATCATAGTCAAAGATTTCAACAACTCTCTTCCCATGATTGGTGTAAGTAGTCTTATAATTAATAGGGTGGAGAAGACTTAAGAGATAAAATCAAGCAAACTGATCTAATTTACATTTTTTGCCACAGAATATACATTCTTTCATGTGCACAGAGACCACTCAGCAACACAGATCATATTCTAGACCGTAAAACATATAAAAATTTTGAAAATATTCAAATCATACAAAATATATTCTCTGACCAAAACAGAATTAAATCAATACAGTATTTGGGAAATCTCCAAATATCTAGACACTAATCCCCAAACATACTTCTTTAAAAACTCATGGATCAAAGCAGAAATCAAAAGGCAAATTTGAAAAAAAATTTTTTTAAGATTTTACTTATTTGACAGAGAGAGAGAGATCACAAGCTGGCAGACAGGCAGGCAGAGGGGGAGGTGGAAGCAGGCTCCCTGCTGAGCAGAGAACCCAATGCAGGGCTCAATCCCAGGACCCTGAGATCATGACCTGAGCGGAAGGCAGAAGCTTATAACCCACTGAGCCACCCAGGCGCCCCTGAAAATATTTTTAAATGAATGAAAATGAAAACACAATATACCAAAATCTGTGGAATGGAACCAAAGTAAAGCAGCACTTTAATAAATGAAAGAGAACCCAATCTCCCATGCAGGAGAGTCCCAAACAATTTTATGTACTCTACCAGGAGGCGGGGGGGGGGCAGACACTTTTGATGTATAGTGATAAAAAAATGGCACTTTGCTTCTGTGATTGTCCTCTGAAAAACCCATAACCCCAGTCTAGTCATGAGAAAAGCATCAGACATATACCAACAGAAGTACATCCTATAATATACCTAAAAAGTACTCCTCAAAACTAAGGTCACCAAAAGTATTCAAAGTCTGAGAACATGTCACAGCCAAGAGGAGCCTAGAGACATGGCAACTAACTGTAAGGTAGTAATCCTCAATGAGATCCTGGAACCAGAAAAGGACATGAAGTAAAATCTGGGGAAACCAAAATAAACACTAGATTTCAGCTAATAATGACATTACCAATATGGCTCATTAATACTATACTAATGTAAAATAGTAATAAGGGAAACTGAGTGCAAGATCTCTCTGTACTATCTTCACAGCTTTTCTCTAAATCTAAAATCTCTAGGGGCACCTGGGTGGCTCTGCCTTCGGCTCAGGTCATGATCCCAGATCATGCGGGATGGAGCCCCGCATCTGTCTCTCTGCTCAGAGGGGATCCTGCTTCCTCCTTTCTCTCTCTCTCTCTCTCTCTGCCTGCCTTTCCGTCTATTTGTGATCTCTGTCTGTCAAATAAATAAAATCTCTGAAAAAAAAAATAAAACTATTGTAAAAAATGAAAAGTCTACTGAGAAAAAACTTACACCTAGAAAATCTTTAATTCTCCCTGCCCAAAGTAATTTCTCATTTTTATGATCTGCCAGAGTATTTATTTGTACTGCTCAAGACATACCTCTCTAGCTTTCATAAGAGTTACTTTATGACAAAAATCATGAACCATACATCTTTGCAAAATGCCACCTCCCTTTCTACCTCCCCTAAATAGATTGCCTTTCTCCTAGTATGTAAATAAAATTTAAATGGCTAACTCAGGATTCTGTGATACCTTTCAACTGTGATTTCTTTAAAATTATTCTAGCTTTTTAATTCAAAATGATTAACTTTCCAAATAAATAAAAACTGAATAATCATACTAACACAAAATAAGATTTGACTTATATATTATTGTATAAATCAGTGTTTTCCAAACTGGGGTCTATATGTATTTTCTGGTATCCTAGAAAGCCTTATGGGTACATTTTAATTGTATTTTTTAACTTCTATAACTTAGAAATGCCTGATAAAACATTCTCAATTACACTGATGACCCAAAATCCAAATACTGACATGTACATATTGCTGCCAAGCAATGCTACTTTTAGCAACAAATTATTTATTCCATAAAAGTGAAGACCAAATGAAACCATGTCCAAAATATAGCAGGGTTTCCATAGAGGCTCCAATAGAGAAAGCTGCAGGAGAATGAAGTCATGCAGCACACCACAGTATAGGTATACCAAAAGAACTTGAAATGCCATAACCCTAACATCAGCCAAGTAATTCATTTTGACAAAACATCACCCACTGCATTGGTGTTTATTTTTGTACTGGCTTTAGTTTATTTATAAATGCAATTTATAATTATAATCTATTTTCCAGTTGTAGCAAAGACATACATGCGTAAGGAGTATAAGCAGAGATGTCTACTAAACAAATTTAAGTAACACTTTAAATAAAAATAAACCAGGACAACAGTCTCTGCAAGAATTTTTCTGTATTATATTTACCCTAGCACTATAAACCCATAAGTGAGAAGATACTACATTCACTCAAGAGTATGTCCAGTTGTACTTTAGGTTACCCAAAAGCACTCTAATATAGACACTACTCCTCCACACTTTAATCTCTTAATACATAACTTTAAATGCAAACATTAATCTTGAAAACTGCAAGAACATAAAACCTTGAATTACCTAGACACTATTAAGTAAGCTAAAAACTTTTAAAACTCAGAGTCGAAGTAAAATTCAAATACTTAACAAGCCTAGGTTTAAGCCCCAGCTTCATTATTTGCTAACTGTAGGATCTTAGTGAAGCCGCCTAAAACCCTCTGGGCCTCAGTATCCACCTGTGTAAAATAAGAATACTATCTGTTCTACCTATCTCACACAAGTGTAAGATAAATAAAATCTACCCACATTATCAGTAATACTTTCTTTTCTTTCTGGCCAAAAAAAAAAAAAAAAAGTCAACTGATATAAACATGTTCACTTCAGAAATATACCAAAATATAACAATCTTGTCCTCATATTTTCATGAAAAAAAAAAAACTAACCTAAATTTGAACATTCACTACACAGATACAACTTATCAGACATTATACAGACTAAGGAAATACAGAAAGGAATAAAAGATCCATGCTTTCAAGATATGTCTGTGTTGGGAGATAGGGACACCGAAAGAAACAATTCTAATGGGCTGTCATTAATACAATCAAGAAATACTGTGAAAACTGAAAATATCTGGCCAACTGGGGAATCAAACTGCTTTAAAGATTCATAGTGTTAGCCAAATACAAGTTGTAAGTAATATAGTAATTCCTTACTGGATACATACTATGTGGCAAGACACTATGCTAAGTAGGTACACCAGATTCAAGTAAACAAGACATACACTGTTCTCACAGAAATAGCAATCAAGAAGGGAAGACAAAATTTTAAAATAGAGACATGACAAGACAAAGAAAATAATAACCTATTAAACTATACAGCAGTCAGGGAGAGGCAACTTTTTTAAAGAGTTTATTTATTTATTTGACAGAGACAGAGAAAGAAGGAACACACGTAGGGGAGTGAGGGGGGGAGAAGCAGGCTTCCCCCTGAGCAGGAGCCCAATGTGGGGTTCAATCCCAGGAACCTGGGATCATGATCTGAGCTGATGGCAGGGGCATAACGACTGAGCCACCCAGGAGCCCCAGAGAGGGGCAATCTAAAGAAATACAGTAAGAAAAACTGTATTTTCCCTTTATTTTTTTCATTCTTTTTTTTTTAACATAAAGGTAGCCAAAGGACTGGGAAAATTTTTTTAATTCCAAAAAAAAATAAAAAATAAAAAATAAGTTAAATGTTGGTAAGTGAATGGATACTGACATTTTCTCTTATTTTCTCCCCTCAAACATTACTATGGAAACCCACATTCTACTTATAGTACCTATATTATTGCTCATCACAGTATAATCATAGGAGCATAAGTGCTGCTCCCCACAAAGAACAGGGTATTTACTATTTCTAGCCAGCACAGTCTACAATGAACATTAAATATACGTTTATGAAAAATTCCCCAGCCCTCAAAAATATTACAAAATACATCAGCTGTGCCTCTTTGCCAGGAAAAAATGTGTTTTCATGACAGCAGACATTTCTATCTTCAACACTAATGTAGAATACCAGAGGGTGATACACGGAAGTGGGCTGGGTCTCAGAATTAGAGAAAAGTCACTTTTTCTTACACTGGAACAGAGATAACATCATTTTCAGCTTATAGTGCTAACATTTTCCAAAATTACATTTTCTGCCCTTTCCACTGATGTTTATTTAAGGAGAAGCAGCAACATAAACTCATGATCAGCAATAGAAAATAGAAAAGAGGTTAGGTAATAATCATTTTTCTACATACCCCCACCACATCTCCACCAGACACAGAATTTTCATACTGACCACATGACTCAGGGCAAGAAATGAACTGAGAACTAAGTTCAATGCCTAGGAAGCATCCATGAGGTGTAACTGACTACAACGTCTTCTGGTTTCTGGATAAGCCTGGTAAGCTACATATATTTCTGTCAACAAAGCATGCAAGAAAATAAAGACACATCTTCACTAGGTTTATTACCATGGGTCCGAAATTAACCCAAGAAGAAAATGTAAAACAGTAGCACTATGACTCTTTTTGACCACAGTACGCTGTCACTTCATACTCTCACAGGAGTATCTGATATTACGCTGGATTTCAGTCTAGCTTTGCTAATGACTCGTTTTTTCGAATGATTCAAGACAACATACAAACTGCAAACAAGAAGAAGTGATGTTTTTAAGGGAAAACCTTGAACTGGGGCACGTGGGTAGCCAGTCATTTGAGTGTCTCTTGGTTTGGGGTTCAGGTCATGATCTCATGGGTCCTGCATCAGGCTCTGCTCCGTTATCAGCAGGGAGTCTGCTTGAAGATTCTCTCTCCCTCTCCATCTATCCTTCCCTCACTAACTTACATGCTCTCTTGCTTACTCACTCTCTAAAATAAAAAGAGAACCTTGAATTATGTCTCATTCTTTTCTAAAAATAAATCATGAACTTTAGTAGCTATGTTAGTAATCTATCTGGATTCTCACAGCTAGTGAGTGGCAAAACCCAGGGACTAGGACGGGGGAGATGCGAAAAAGAAACATCTCTAAGTATACTTAAAACCCACATTCATCAGAAGTATCACCTACTCCTTTGGGTCTATTCCTCCAAATAACACCTTCTTCACTACCCACTCTCCACACAGTATTATTCCTGGGATCTCTTCCTACAATCTTCCTTTCAACCCTATCTGGGACCACCACCTCATCCTAACATACCTTATTGCTGTTCAAACTGATTATTAGGATTGTTAGTTATTAACAACACTTAAAAACTTCTTAACACTGTGTACTTTACCTTATTCCATTAACACAAAGCTATGAGGTAATTACTATCATCCCTACTTACAGATGAAGAAACTAAGGCTTAGACAGAGGTTATTAAAAGGCTTACTTTAAAAGACAATGAAGACAGGTAACGTGGCAAGGTTTGGGTAAAACACATGGTATACTTATTCTTAACCATATTCATGTATTAATTCACCTCCAGGAAGTAAAAATGTTATAATCCACGTGCAGGGGTGGGGAGACCATAATAATGAGAAGTAGAACTACTAGAAAAGAAAACTGCTCTGGAAATTTTAATACCTGTTTTAAAAAGGAAATAATAGAAAAAGTTGTTCCTCTCTCAGTTCTCAGAGGGCTTTTGGACCAAGTATAAATATTCTTCTGAACAGCCCTTTCCACAAATGTCCTCCCTCAACCTTCTGCTCAGTAGGTCCTTAATTCAGACTCCACTGATGTGTAATTCCAGGTAATTCCAACTGAATACCTTAGCATTCTGTAGCTGTGCTTTCCCAAAGTATTGTTTTAAGGGGGAAAAAAAAGTTTTCCAATTATAAAGTACATGTATTTTAAGTAGTGGGTCACGGTATAAAACATATTTCTTCCTATTGTCATGATGGAAAAAAACTTGCTAAACAATGCTCTAAAAGTCTGCCAAAAAGGTAAGAGTAACCTTCATTCCTATGTTTTATTAGAGAGTGAGACATTCCACTTAGACATATTTAAACGCAACTGAAAGCTTCCACTACAACATTAAGACACATAGATATAGTATCTTCACGATCTCCTCATCTTTTTAAACAGAGTATAGAAGACACAACCGAACCATTTCTTTAGTTAAGCTAAACACAATTTAACTAAACAATCATTAAGGGGGAAAAAATGGTAACTACACTGTGCTAATAAAACAAGGCCATTTCCTGACTTGGGGTGGCATTTACAAAATATGTTCACTTTCTTTTTTTTTTTTTTTTTTTTTAAGGTTTTATTTATTCATCTGACAGACAGAGATCACAGGCAGAGAGGCAGGCACAGAGAGGAAGGGAAGCAGGCTCCGGGCTGAGCAGAGAGCCTGATGCGGGGCTGGATCCCAGGACCCTGGGACCATGACCCGAGCTGAAGGCAGAGGCTTTAACCCACTGAGCCACCCAGGCGCCCCAAATATGTTCACTGTCTGATAACTCATCGAACTGCTAGCATAATTATGATAGGTGAATTCTACTGTGTTCATGTTACACTTCAATGAAAAAAGTTCACTTAAAAGTAAAAATTATGCAAGGGACTTCTAGTTAAACAAGACAACCTGAGTTTATCGCTGCTCTCTCTCAACACCTCTGAATTATGAGTGAAGGAATTAAAAGACAGCCACCTTTAAAAACAAACAAGTGTAGTAGACTGTACTTTCCAACAATGACCACAACAATAGCCTCCATCTTACATGTTTTTATGCCATGTGACAATGCCACTCTCTTATCAAGAGATGAAGTTTCTGATCCCTCCCCTAGATTCTGGCTGGGGCTTGTGACTGTTTTGACCAATAAATTATGGTGAAAATAGCACCATTTGATTTCTGAATAAAGGTCATAAGAGGGCATGCAGCTTTCAACCGATCCTCTAAAACATTAACTCTTGGATCTCTGCGCTGCCATTAAGAAGTCCAACCACCCCAAAGCAACCACCCTATTTAGACCAAATGTAGGTCCTTAAGTTGACTGCTTCAGCTGAGCCTAACGTTCTAGCCATACTTGCCAAGGTGCCACACATTCAATGAAGCGGCCATATTAGAAACAGATCCTGCAACCCCAGCTGTCTGAGTGCTCCTCTGCCATGGGTCATCACAGCTGAGACCCCAAACATGTAGAGGAAAGAAAAGGACATTCCTGCAGTAAGCTTTACAAATTCCTGACACACATATCTTGTTAACATAATAAAATGTTGCTTTGGGGGTGGTTTGTTATAGAGTAAGACCAGAATAAGAGAACAGTAGACAAACCAGTTCAATAAAATTCTGAAGACAAAAAGCAAATGAAATGCCAAGTGTCTTAGTGTTTCAGAACAAGTCAGAAAAACCTCTGCTTCAAGCAGGAGAATCCTAGTTAGGACTAAGAAATGATACAAAGTGTTGAAAAGGGGCACCTGGGTGGCTCAGTTACTAAGAGGCTGCCTTCAGCTCAGGTCACAATCCCAGGTTGCTAGGACTGAGCCCCGAGTCGGGTTCCCTGCTCATCGGGAAGCCTGCTTCTCCCTCTCCCAATCCCCCTGCTTGTTTTCCCTCTCTTGCTGGGTCTCTGTCAAATAAATGCCATCTAGGAAGGAAGGAAGGGAGGGAAGAAAAGGAAACGAGAAAGGGAGGAAGGGGAAGAAAGGAAGGAAGAAGGAAGGAGAGAAGGAAGGAAGGAAGGGAGAATTGAAAAGAGAATTATGAAAGAAATTAATGAGAACTAGTTAAACTTCTAAATCTGTTCCTCTAGATCAGGCTGCTAGGGAATTGTCCCTTCCCTATTATTTCCACACCCTTACCAAGTTATACTGAATAGAAACAGAAACACTAGGGCACCTGGGTCGCTCAAATAAATGGTTAAGCGTCGGACTTAGGCTCAGGTCATGATCTCTGAGTCCTGGAATCAAGCCCCGTATCAGAATCCCTGCTTAGCAGGGAGTCTGCTTCTCCCTCTCCCTCTACCTCTTCCCCCTGCTTGTGCTCTCTCTCGTTCGCTCTCTCTCTCTCTCTCTCCCTCTCAAAATGAATAAAATCTTGATGGGATGGGATGGGAAAGAGAAAGAATAAGAAACACCAAGCACAGATCAGGGTAAGGAATAGCTGACCACATACTCCACTTCCCCATTTTGGCTACCAAAGCACACTAGCTACTAGGCTTATGCCTCTTACCACCCTAGGATGAGGGGGACGGGGAGTCCCAGGATGCCAGTTGTCCAACAGGCCTTGTGGCCTGCAGAATCTTTGAAGAAGGTTAATTTTTTAAAAAGAGGGGGAGGGGAGGTGGGGAGGAGCAGGGACTGGTATATTACCTGATGTGTTTGAACATACTGGGGCTACAACACATGAGACCAAAAAAAAAGAACAAGAAGTGCATTTGCTCCTTTTTAAAAAGAAGGAGGGAAAAATAATAATAACACACCTCAGTACATGAAATGTAGTAATAGTGAACAGCACTTATTCACACAGTCTTCATAATCTAAACATTGATTTAATCTGAAAGCATGGGGCACCTGGGTGGCTCATTCAGTTAAGCATCTGCCATCAGCTCAGGTCATGATCCCATAGTCCTGGGATCAAGCCCTACGTCCCCATGTTAGGCTCCCAGCTCAGCGATAAATCTGCTTCTCCCTCTCCCTCTATGCCCACTCCCCACTCATGGATTTGCTCGCTTGCTCTCTCTCTCAAAATAAATAAAAACCTTTAAAAATAGTAAGAAGTATCTGAAAACACTGTAGGGGAGGAGAGACACAAGGGGACAAATGGAGGAGGTGGGTGAAAGATTATCCTCCACTGCAGGAAAATGTCTAAAACCGAAAAAAAAAGTCAAGAAATACCAGAATCTGCAATAAAATGTGATGACAAATACCAAAGAAAGAGCTAAAAGAATGGAATGAAGATGCCTTTGGGGAATGCAAGCATTTTATTGTTCAAAAGTATACCAGAACTCCAGGATTTATGCAAATTATGTATGAGTAAAGCAGTCACTAACGAAACAGGATGGATTAAATTTCATAAAGAAAAAACATTCTGGGAGCACAAAGAGCAACATGGTTCTCTCGCTACATGGTTAAGAGAAAGGAGAGCTATCTGAAGAAAATCTTTAAACAAAAACGAGATAAAGAAAAGATGGGGAGTAGGTATGGAGAGTTAAGGATTTCATGGAGACCCAAATGTTGAAGGGCATCAAATGCCACTCGAATGGCAATGGGAAGAAATCAGAGGTTTTTGAGCAGCAAGTTATCACTCAGAATTTAAAAATGGTTGAGGAAGGGGCGCCTGGGTGGCTCAGTGGGTTAAGCCGCTGCCTTCAGCTCAGGTCATGATCTCAGGGTCCTGGGATCGAGGCCCACATCGGGCTCTCTGCTCAGCAGGGAGCCTGCTTCCTCCTCTCTCTCTGCCTGCCTCTCTGCCTGCTTGTGATCTCGCTCTGTCAAATAAATAAATAAAATCTTTAAAAAAAAAAAAAATGGTTGAGGAAGGAATATGATGGTAGATTTAGTTTTGAAAAATGTAAATATTTTACAACCATGTAAATATTTTAAATGTTCCATTACAAAAAAAAAAAGAAAAAATTACAACTTAAAAAAGCAATCCCTGGGGCACCTGGGTGGCTCAGGGTTAAGTCTCTGCCTTCGGCTCAGGTCATGGTCTCAGGGTCCTGGGATGGAGTCCCACATCGGGCTCTCTGCTCAGTGGGGAGCCTGCTTCCCCCCCCCTCTCTCTGCCTGCCTCTCTGCCTATTTGTGATCTCTATGTCAAATAGTAAATAAAATCTTAGGGGGGGGGGGGAAGCAATCCCTAAAAAGCCAATAGCAAAATGAAACAAATAAACCTACTGTGTAGCCATTTGATAACATAACCAGACAAAAAATAATTATTTCAACGAATTTTAAAACACACTAATTTGACCAAACATTCCCAATACAATATATCCAAAGAACAAAAAGAATTACAAAAGATTCTCATGCTACAATGAGTAATCATGTAGTTCCTGGCAGTACTGGTATTATTATTCTAACACTATTAGCATATGTAGTGTGTGATAAAGCAGTGAAGTAATTATGCTACTGTCTTTGAGAACTAAAATCTTCATCATAAAAGACAGATTTCTTATTTTTTTAAAAGATTTTACTTACCTATCTATCTATCTATCAGAGAGACAGAGAGAGACCCTGGGATTATGACCTGAGCTGAAGGCAGTGGCTTAACCAACTGAGCCACCCAGGCATCCTGAAAAGACAGATTTTTTTTTTTTAAAGAGTTTTTTTATTTATTCATTTGAGAGAGAGAGACAGTAAGAGAGAGCATGAGCGAGGAGAAGGTCAGAGAGCGAAGCAGACTCCCCATGGAGCTGGGAGCCTGATGTGGGACTCGATCCCGGGACTCCAGGATCACGCCCTGAGCCGAAGGCAGTCGTCCAACCAACTGAGCCACCCAGGATTTTTTTTAATCGATGGCAAAATACTGCAGCTCTGAATACAATCTGAATGATCTGCATGAAGTAATAAATTTATTTTACCTTTAAAGAATGCACAAGGACATCAATGAAAATGGCGAATAAGGACCTCCATCCAACAATTCTCCCAAGAGAAAACTAACAAATATACATTGTTGTAATCAACCTTTTAATAACTCTAGAAACTAACCAAACGTTCTCAGCATTCTGGAAAGGGTTTGCTAAAGAAAAATGGCTGAATCTTAGTAAAAACAGAGACCTCTGTGGCTTTTTAACCTGCCCTAGTACCAGCCTCTCCAGGCAGCTCCAAGGTAGACCTGAAAATTAACAGCATGAATTTGCAGTAAAGCAAGCAGGAGGCTAAAGCTCTTTCAGAGCCCCATTCCTAGAAAATCTGTCATTGTTTTTTACCTTTCTGATGGTTCCCTAGAAGACCCCCTTATAGGCTACTGAGCTGATTTGGAGTTTAACCACGCAAAAAAAAAAAAAAAACCCTTTATCCAGAAGCATCTGTCAGAAACAATCTCAGGGGTACCTGGGTAGCTCAGTCAGTTAAGCATCTGCCTTCAGCTCAGGTCATGATCCTGGGGTCCTGGGATGGAACCCTGCATTGGACTCCATGCTCAGTAGAGAGTTTGCTTCTTCCTATCCCTCTGCCCTTCCCTTCCCCGCCATGTACTCTCTGCTCTCTCTCCCAAATAAATAAGTAAAATCTGAAAGAAAAAAAGAAACAAACAATCCCAGAAAACTGTTTAACTTCGCGACCTGCTGAAACAGTGGGTAACATCTGGAGCATACAATAAATAACCAAAAACCTTAAAAGAAAGAGTGGGAGAATGAAATATTCCTAACACCTTTGAAAAGCTCCAACAAATATGAAAAACCTGAAATCAAGAAGACCAAGCCCAGATACAGGCCAGGCTATGCACGTACCTGGTGAGACCTAAGAAGTCCACAGGCTCTCTCTGACAAAAGTGAAGGCTGTGGCAGAGCTGTCAATTGCCTTCACTCAAAGCAGCACCCTTAGCAAAGACTGGGAGACTTACTGGTTCCAGGAAATTAAGGAAATCTTTGTTTAACAGTTAGCTAAACACGAAGATAAACAAGGAAAGTTTTCAATGACAATACAAGAGAAAATTAGTTCACAAAAGTCACTGCAAACAAAAAACTACTACAACAAACTAACAAAAACAAATGCTGCAGAGAGGGAACGTTCTGCTTTCTGGAGTAGCTATAAAATGCCCACTTTTCAACCAAAATTTTGAGACCTGCAAAGGAAAAAATATAGTCCACCCACAGAGGAGAAAGCAATCAACAGAAACGGTCCCAGAGCAAGGTCAGATGACAGACTTACTAAACAAGATTTTAAGTTAGCTATCATAAATTATGTTCAAAAAACAAAGGGAAGCCAAGATAAAAGAACTAAAGCAAAGTATAAGAACAATATCAATAAACAGAAAAATTATATATATACAAGAAGTAGGAAATAGAAAGTACAACAATTTACTAAAGAAAATTCTGAAATTTTCACTGGAAAATTCACTACAGAGGGTCAACAGCGTATCTGAGCAGGCAGAATCAATCAGTGAACTTACGGATAAATCAAGAGATTATCCAGTCAAGGAACAGAAAGGGAAAAAGAAAAATGAACAGAATATCAGAGATCTGTGGAATATTATGAAGTATACCAAAACATGCACATCAATCACAAAAGGAAAGCTGAGAAAAAGAAAGAATATTTAAAGAAATAATGGCTGAAAACTTTCCACATTAAGTAACAGGAATAAAAAGATTAACCTCCCATCCAAAAAGCTTAATAACCTCTAAATAAATTGAACTCAGATCCAAACTGAGAAGCATTATAGTCAAACTATCAAAAGGAAAAACAGAAGAGAATTTTAGAAGCAACAAGAAAGAAGTGACTCATCATGTATAATAAGTATAATCCTTAATAAGATCAATATTTGATTTCTTCATCGGACACCATGGAACCCAAAGGCAATGGGATGACATGTTAAAAGTGCTGAAACGAAAAGATGGTCAGCCAAGAATTTTATATCCAGCAAAATTATCTGTAAATATTAAGGAGAAATTAAGATTTTACAGATAAAAACTGAATTTGTTACTAGCAAAAAGTGAATGTGTCACTAACAGACCTATGCTGCAAGGAATACAAAAGACAGTCACATGGAAATGAAAGAACACTACACAATAACTCAAAATCACAAGAAAAAAAAAATACCACTAAAGGTAACTACCCAAGGGGCACCTGGGTGGCTCAGTGGGTTAAAGCCTCTGCCTTCGGCTCAGGTCATGATCCCAGGGTCCTGGGATCGAGCCCCGCATCACGCTCTCTGCTCTGCGGGGAGCCTGCTTTCTCCCCTCTCTCTGCCTGCCTCTCTGCCTACTTGTGATCTCTGTCAAATAAATAAATAAAATCTTTAAAAAAGAAAAAAAAAAGGTAACTACCCAAGTAAATATAAAAGGAGTATAAATGCATTTTTGGTTTGTGAAGTTTACTTTGTCCTACGTGATTTAAAAGACTCTCAATAAAGCAATAATTATTTGTGCTGATGAGAATATAATATACAAAGATGTAACATATGACAATAACACCACAAAGGGGAATGGAGCTGTACAAGAACAAAGTCTTGGTATACTACTGAAATTAAGATGGTGTTAATCGGAACTTGTTTTAAGGTCCAGAGCAAATTAAAAAAAATAACATGAAAAATTCAACAAAAAATGAATTAGAATAGTATGCTGGAAAATATCTAACACACACACACACACGACAGAAATAGGGGAACAAAGAATAAAAACAACACAAGACATAAAGACAAACAGCAAAATGGTAGGTAGAAACTGTAACTTAACAGTAATCACCTAAAATGTAAACATAATTAAAAGAAATTGCAGGATGGATAAAAAAGCATGATCCAACTATATGCTCCCTAAAAAAGCACATACTTTAGATTCAAAGACAAAATAGGATAAAACTAGAAGGATGTAAAAATGCATACCATTCAGGGGCGACTGCGTGGCTCAGTTGGTTAAGCCACTGCCTTCAGCTCAGGTCATGATCCTAGAGTCCTGGGATGGAGTCCCACATTGGGCTCCCTGCTCAGCAGGGAGCCTGCTTCTCCCTGTCCCTCTGCCTCTCCCCCTGCTTGTGCTCGCTCGCTCTCTCTCTCTGTCAAATAAATAAATAAAATCTTAAAAAAAAAATACATACCATACAAACAGTAATCAAAATAGAGCTGGAGTGGCTATATTAACATCAGACAGAATAGACTTTGAAACAAATACTATTATTAGGGATAAAGACGAACATGCTATAGTTACAAAAAGGCCAATTCATCAAGAGAAGATAACAATTAAAAATAAATACACACATAACAGAACTCAACACACTTAGAGCAAAAGCTGAGAAAAGTAGACAATTCAACAATAGCTAAGATTAAAATACTCTACTTTCAATAATCAAAAGATCAACAAGGAAATAGAACTGACTATAACCCTATAAACCAGTAAGACTAAAAAGCCATCTGTAAAACAGTCCTCCCAACAACAGACTACACATTCTACTCAAGTGTACATACAACATACTCCAGGATAAACCACAAAGCAAGTCTCCATAAGTTTAAAGGATTTTAAAAAATCATAACAGCTATACTCTGTGACCAGAATGTAGTAAAATTAGGAAATCAGTCAAGAAAAAACTAGGGAAATTCACAAATACATGGAAATTAAACAACACAATCTAAAATAACTAAAGGATCAAAGAAGAATGCACAATATTTACCATTTCTCATTATGATCAGCATGTTACACAGAAACTAACTGCTTAAATAAGTGCTAAACTTATTCTAAGAGAAATTCATACATTTTTTAAAAATCAAGTTTCTGTTTCTATACAAATTGCACTATAACACGCTCAAAAGAGTAACAGAAAGGACAGAAGTCCAGAATTTATAGCTGGAAAGAATTATTAAAAAGTCCCTTCATTTTGATACTGTAGCATTTTTTAACGCATGCATTGCCAAAATTACTTACCCTCTGCCTTAGGTGAACCGATGCCACCTACCTAGAAAGTTCTGTTATTTTCACTGAGATTCTAGGGAAACAAATATACCACCTCTCCTCTTCTTCCTAAAAAACTTCTGAGTTACTTCTCCTATTCTAAGTGTTTTAAGATTTTGGGTAAGGGATTCTGTTCTCATTTGCTGGCCTTAATGTGGCAAAAGGAATAAAATGTTTTGTTGTACTGGTATATTTGGGATGGGAAACTGAAGAGGAAGGAAGGAACTGCTATTTGATGGCAAACCAAAACAGTGAGAGTCTGCTATAACCCAGCTTAGCTTTTAGTTTCTATGTAAATATGTGCTTCCTTTAAAAAATATAACAGAAAGCATTTGATGTTCAAAAGCAAGCGCTGTGGTTATTTAAACCTTGTCTCCCAAATAATACAGCTAGAGTTCAAGCCTTGATAGAAGGAAATAGCTTTGTAAATTAAGGATCATGTCATGATCACTAAAATCACTGAAATTAAGATTTACTACAAATTTTATTTTAAGACTTACTTTATCCATGTGACCAATATCTTTAGGTAAAAAAATTTCACAATTTAAACTTGAATTACACTTGACCACTGAACAACACAGGTTTGAAATGCATGGGTTGACTTCTACACAGACGGTTTTTTTATAAATACAACAGTACTGTAAATGTATTTTCTCGCCCTTAAGATTTTAACATCTTTTCTCTAGCTTACTACAAGAATACAGTATATAATACATGCAACATACAAAATATGTGTTAATTGACTATCTTATCAGTAAGGCTTCCAGTCAACAGTAGGCTGTTAGTAGCTAACATTTTGGTGGGAGTCAAAAGTTGTACCTGAATTTTCAACTACACAGAGGATCAGCACCCCTAACTCCCATCCCCATGGTTCAAGGGTCAACTGTACTGTAGAAGTTAGTGGAAAACTTAAATACCAACAAACTGGTGGCTGCCCAAGGGAAGGATGGTTGGGAAGTCAGGCAAAATGGTGAAGTTGAGTGGGAGGTACAGGCTTCTAGTTATGGAGGGTAAGTCACAAAGATGAAAGGTAAAGCATAGGGAATACAGCCAATGGTATTACAACAGCATTGTATGGGGACAGGCTGTGGCTACACTTGCAGCTTAGTATAAGGTATAGAGTTGTCAAATCACTACTGCTATACAATGGGAACTAACATTATATGCCAATTATACTTCAATTTTTTTTCAATTAAAAAAAGAAAAATCAACTCCAGTTCTGCCAAAATAGAATACCTTCATTCCTGCCAGACTCCCTCTCACACCAAAAAAATCCTAGACATAACATAACAAGCAAGTATGGGAAGTGGCTGATAGGTGGAAAAAAGGCAGCAGACTTCCTAGAGACAGCAGGACTTAAGGAATGACAAGGCAGTGAGTTCCCTTGGTTTTCTTATTGTTTCCCACATTTCTGGGCCAAGGTGCTGCTTCAGAAGCTCCCCCATCCAATACTACAGTCATAAGAAAAGTCTTCTCCTCATAACCAAAGGACTAAGAAAAGGCTAGCTTACCAACAGAAACCTTTTCAGTAATACCCACCATATTCTAGCCAAAGACCCTCAACAAAAGATCCACACACACAAACATGCACGTGAACCCTCCCAGTTTCAGTGGGGCCAAGCCCGCAGCTAAATCTTCCATATGCCCCTTCCTCTCAGCCAGAGTAGGGAGGACAGGCTGTCAATCCAACTATCATTAGCAGGACAAAACAGGCAACTGATCTCCTATTCCATTCACAAGGGTGCTGAAGTTCCTTCCCTACCAGGACAGTATAGATGAAACTAGGTAGGAAGCTGATCTTTCAGGTCCAGGAGGAGGTGGAGGTGGACTCAAAAAACCCTGCTGGGTTAGTGGCAAGGCTACATAAGAAGCTGGTCTTCCATACCCGACACCCAGTGGAAGCCAGTGGTGCTCAGATTCACCCATTTAAGGTAGTGCCAACAGTATCAAGGGCAAGTTGGGCCACTTCCACCACCCAGCAGCAAACAGACTTAACAAAGCTGTGTGAGACAGGATTAGCCACCACTACACTTCACCACCCCCCCCACACACACACACGACACACAACACATGACACATGCCCAGTGTCAACAGGAACCAGGGAGAAGCTGAACCTGCAGCCTCAAATGGCATCAACAAGACGGAACAAGATGGTGTGAGTTGGAGCCCATCAGCATTCCACTTTCCCATCCCTGGTGTCAGCAGGGGGAAGTACAGAGCTGAACCTCCATACCCATTCAGCAGTGAAACTAAACCACTCCCCAACTGGCATCAACTCAGGGCAGCGGCACAAAGTAGAAAGCTTCTGCTCCACCCTACAACAGAGTGGTGGTGAGAGTTCGCCCTCCATTTCTCTCTTGCTGGGGAAGCACATCCCATCAGGAAGCTGATCTTATACCTCCCACTCAGAGGCAACAAAGTAGTATAAACTGGTGCCTACCTTTTGCCAGAAGATGTCAGTAAGGACAAGGGAGAAGCTGAACTTACATCCCATCAGTCTCCACCAAGACAGTATGATGCAGTGTTTTATTTTTGCTAGAATGGTTGTCTGTAGGACCCAGTAAGAAGCTGAACATACACACTTGCCCCAGTCCTTGCACTACACCTCAACAAGGAGACTGCCTACTATTTAAAAAAAAAAAAAAAAAAAAGGAACAAGATCAAGAATTCTTATGTGATGTTTAAAATGTACAGGATATAGTTAAAGTCACTCGCTATACCAAAAGCCATAAAAATATAATGTGAATGAGGAACAACAACCAATACATGCAACACTGAGATGATCCAGGTTGTGAATGAATTATCCCGGATTTTAAGCAGTCAACATAAAATGCTTCAATGAGCAATTACAGCTGCTCTTGAAATAAATGGAAAAATGGAAAATCTCAGGGAAGAAAACTTATTTTAAAAGAACCAAATGGAAATTATAAAACTGAAAAATAAAACAACCAAAATAACTCTCTGGATGGGCTCAACAATAGAACTGAAATAAGACAAAGTCAGTGAACAGATCAGTAGGATTTAGATAACCTAAAAAATAAAGAAAAAAGACTGAAAAAGAAGTAACAGAGCTTCAGGTACATATGGGACAAAAACAATAGAGTTAAGGGTGTTTATCAAATTCCCAAAAGCGCATATGGGATTGAAAAAGTATTTGAAGATACAATGCCTGAAAATTCCCAGTATTTGGTGAAACACATTAATCCACAGGTAGAAAAAGCCCAAATAAAATAAAACTAAAACCCCAAATAAAATAAAACTAAAGACATCCATACCAAAATACATCATAATTAAACTCCTGAAACCTAAAGACAAAGAAAAATTCTTAAAAAACAGAGAAAAATGATACATTACTTATAGAGAAGCATCAATTCAAATGATAGCAAATTTCTGATATGAAAACATAGGGAACATAAGAAAATAGGCCACTTTTCACATACTGAAACAAATGAACTGTACACTGGGAGTTCTATATACAGCTAAAATATCCTTCAGGAATGAAGGGAATTAAAGACAATCTCAGAAAAACTAAGGGAATTTGATGCT
Organism: Neogale vison; assembly: GCF_020171115.1. NCBI lineage: Eukaryota > Metazoa > Chordata > Mammalia > Carnivora > Mustelidae > Neogale > Neogale vison. The sequence continues at coordinate 92,414,712 of NC_058105.1, forward strand.
TGCAAACTTACCTGAAAGAAGCTTGGAAAGTTCTCTAAACAGAAAGGAAATGAAAGCAGAAGGCAGCTGGACTTCAGAAAGGAAAAAGAACACTGGAGGAAGTAAAATTAGGGGTAAGTATAACAGACTATGACACTACATTTGAGTTTCATAAATCCTATTTGCTGGCTGAAGCAAAATTTATCACACCATCTGACATGATGTTCAATGTTACATAAAGAAAGTTGTATTTTAAAGTAGAGGGCGAAAGGACCCTAGACCAAAGTAAAGTTTCTGCACTACACTCAAACTAGTGAAACCTCGGGACCCAAAGATAGTGGTAATTTACATATAAATCACAATATCCACAGCAAGACATCTATACAAAGAAATATACCTAAAAAATATGAGAAATCAAGATGGAACCCAAAAATATATCCAAGTAACCCATAAGGACTTAAGAAATAAGACCTGAGAAACAGACTGAATAAAAAATAATAAAATAGCAGACTTAAGCCTTAATATATCAGTAATCACCGTAAGTGTAGTCTAAATACACCAATTAAAAAGAGTAACTGGAAGAATATTTTAAATGATCTAACAATATGCTGTCCACAAAAAAAAAAAAATCACTGTAAATACAATGATACAGGTAGATTGAAAGTAAAAATATGGAAAAAGACAGATCATGTAAATATTCATGTTTTTAAAAAAGACTGGCTACATTACTATCAGGTAAAGTGGACCTCAGAGCAAATAAAATTACCAATAATTTCAGTAAGACAACCAAACTAAAAATCAGTAACAGAATGAGAACAGGAAAATCTCCAAATACCTAAAAAGCTGAACAACACACTACCAAACAGTCCATGGATCGAAGAGGAAAGCTCAGAAGAAACTTAAAAAAAAAAATGTGTAGAACTGAATGAAAATGAAAATACAATATATAAGAACATGGGAAACAGTTAAGTAGCAAGAAAGTAAATTTATAGCTCTAAATGTTTATATTAGAGAAAAAGGAGGTCTTAAATAAATAATGCAAAAAACACAGACACTTCACCAGAGAGGTTATACAGATGGAAAGTAGGAACATAATGGATGTTCAACATCATCAGCTATGAGGGAAATGTAAATTTAAATCACAGTGATCACTATACACCTATCAGAATGTCAAAAATAAGAAAGAGCAGTAACACCAAATGCTGGCAAGGATGTAATGAAACTGGAACACAGTGGGGGACTGCTGATGGGAATATAAAATGGTAGGGCTGCTCTGGAAAACAGTTAAACAGTTTGGCGGTTTTTTAAAAAACTAAACATGTAACTATCAGCAACTGCACTCTTGGGCATTTATCGCAGGGAAAACTTAAGGTTCACAAAAACACCTGTACACAAATGGTCATAGCAGCTTTATTCGCAAAGCCAAAAACTAGGAATAACTCAGATGTCCTTCACAAGTAAATGGTTAAAGAAAATGTGGTAACAATACCACGGAGTACTCCTCAACAATAAAAAGGAACTACTGATTCATACAACAACTTCAATTAATCCAGGGAGTTCTGAAAAAGGATAATCCCAAAAGGACATACCCTATATGATACCATTTATATAGTATTTTTCAAATGACAAAAGTACAGAAATGGAGAACAGATTAACAGTTGTCAGGGGTTAGGAATGGGGGGTGGGAGGAGTGGCTATAAATCAGAAACAAGACAGATACTTATGGTAATGGAACAGTTCTATATCTTGATTATATCAGTGTCAATATTCTGGTTGTGATATTTATTGTAGTACACTTTTGCAAGATGCTACCACTGGGAGAAAATGGATAAAGGGTATATCAGATCTGTTTCGTACAACTTCACATGAATCTGTAATCATCCCAAAATAAAGTCAAAATTTTAAAAAGCCAATACAAAATAATTTCTAATACAATAATGTATTCATGATATCCAATTTCAAATGTGATGTCCACTTTTATAAGGACAATCCAAGTCCAACAAGACAAACTAAGAGCCAAAAAATCCATCAGATTAGTAAGGACTCCAGCTCTTCCTTCAGATATTCAGGATTCAGTTACATCTTTTCATAGAATCATGACATTTAAGGGCTAGGTAATCTTTATAGGTAACAGTAAAAGCTATCCTTTGATGTCTGAATGTTGTCTGTAACAACCTGGCCAAGTAGTGTCAATGAGCAAATCTGAATAACTTCAATGAGAGAAAACCCACTTCATTTTATACATTTATCATCTCTGAAAGGCTGTTAAACAAAACAAGAAGTTTCTCCTTAAGAAAATCCAAATCTAGCAGTGCCTGGGTGACTCACTTGGTTAACCTGCTCTCCCACTCCCTCTGCTGTTCCCCTCAACTTGTGGCCTCTGGTGTACGTGCACACACGCACCTGTTCTCTGACAAATAAATAAAATCTTTTAAAAAAATCCAAATCTATCTTTTTAACTAATAGGCTTATAATGAAACTGTAATCTATCTATCTATCTATCTATCTCTCTCCCCCTCTCCCTCTCCCTCTCACACACACACACACAGCAAAATCAAATAATAAAAGTTTACATTCAATTAATCACAAAATGCCCCACTACTGCTCTTAGGGAAACAGAGGTGCCTTATTCATTTTTTAACACCCAAATGCCCAATACCTAGCAATATACATTTATTCACTGTGACCTTTTTTTTTTTTTTTTTAAGAAAGAGAGAGGTTGAGTGTGCAAGCAAAAGTGGGGAGAAGAGGGAAAGTAAGAAAAAGAGAATGAGAGCAGGCTCCATGAGATCAGGACCTGAGCCAAAAACAAGAGTCTGGCTTAACTGAGTGAGCCCCCAGGCACCCCTTCAATGTGACACTTTTTACCAATACACAGAAACAGTGATTACACACATCTTCTATAATTAGAAATATCAGATCTGACCTAATAAATTATAGTCCCAACTATAAGAAGCAGTTTGGAGAAGTCAAACACTAGCCATTAATAAATAATACTAACTTTCAAATCAAAGACTAACTGAATGGCTAATATCATACTAGCTTAACAAAAGCATACCACTCTCAGTTCCATTATGTCTCCGCATTCATTTGGTGTCTGATCCTGAACACTTGAGGCTGAAATCAAAGAAAATTACCATCTAGAACAACAAAGTTCTACTGTGCCCTCCCCTTCTGGGTCAACAGCTTAAAAGAACTGGGTCAATCCTAAAAACAAATGAATAGTTAACCTAGAATTCTGGCGCTAGTCACTAAAAATTTTTAATTCCCCACCTTTCATCTTAACAGATGGTAAAACTGAGACCATATCAATTAAGCAACTTGACTAAAGTTGGCAGCAGACTCTAAAACTCAGGTCTTCAGTTTTCTAATCCATTGTTCTTCCCAGTATATCACACAGCCTCCCAACCCAAAACATCATTTTGAACACCCAGACTAAAGAAACAACACTAAAGCCTACTTACTATGTTAGAAGGACACGTGCATACGGCTATTTTTCCAGTTAGAGCAGTAAGTTCTCTAGCGATCAGTTCACATTCTCTTCCCCTAGCACTCTTAGAATAACCAGAGAAGAATCTGAAAGAATATGTGAAGTGGTCATAGAATACCACAGACTGTGTGGTAAAAATCCATGCCATCTAAGCCTAACCAACCCAGTGGTTCTAAGGCTTTCCTTTCTCCCCAACATACTCCCATCATTAACACATCTACCCCTCTACTCAAGAATAAGTGAACTACACTAACTGAAAATAATGGAGTCCACAGTTGGGCTTCAAAGGGATCCATACACTCCCTGAAATCATATACAAAACGTATGCAGCTACACTGACCCTAAAAGGGTTAATGGCTCCCAAGAAATAAAGTACTACTGTTATAGCTCTAACATGAGCACTGAAAAATGAAAATATATTTTGCCATGAAATAAGTTAACACACTAAGCCTTGTACAGTTTTCAACTAATCAAGAACGCAAGTTTACCAATTTTTCCTTTCCTGTAATAAAAACAAGAATAAACCAAGGAAATGAATGACTCCTGCAAATACAGGATTATAAAGTAATATAAACTACGGCTACTTCTATAAACATTCAGAGAGTGAATTAAGTTAGTAATCACAGAACCTGATAATTAGTCAATAATAAAACCAAAATACGAAAGCAAAATTTACCATTTGGTAAAATTTACCAAAATTTACCAATTGACAGTTCACAGCAACTGCAACTGCTATCTTAAGAAAACACACATGAATACTTCCAACTAAGACCATCACGTGTTGAAGAATTTCTATTCTCAGTATCATGTATAAAAGGAGTAATAGAACCTCAAAATCAAAAGAACTTAAAAATAACCCAAATCAATCCCCTAACTAACATCTCACTATTTGAGAGAACTGTCAAACCCAAGGCAACTCATTAGAAACTATTAACATTTTCATATAGCAATCAAAGTATTTTAATGACTTGTATACAATATGACCTCATTTGTGTGGGGGAGAGAAATACAGCAGAATATGCTTTTGTATGTGTTGATATAAGAAGTTACCCAATATACCTTTTATCAGTGGCTGCCTGCCATGAAATAAATGGGAGATGGTGTGGGAGGGAGATTTTCTTTTTACTGTTAACACCCTTCATGTAACTTTTCAATTTTGTACTATGTAGAAGTATACATATTCAAAAAAAAAAAAACTGTATGAAGCTATTTCCAAAGTCAAAGACAGGATCATGGCTTCAATCAGAATAATGACAGTGAGAATGGAGAGAAACAGACATGAAATTTAAGATGGAGAAATGACAAGATAGGCAGACTACTAGGACTTTCTAAGTGGTTTCTGGCAAAAATGATTAACTGCCATTTATTAAGATAAGAATCATCAAAGACAATGATAAATTCAGTTTGCATATGTTCAGTTTAAGGTGCCTTCAAGATGCCCAACTAAAGTAATCAAATGGCAGTCAAGTTTATGTGTAAGTTGGGGGCAGAGTGAGTAAAGAAAGTCTAGAACAGTGTCTCGGAGACTTAAGATGTGGTTAGACAAAGAAAGAAAGCCAGAGTGAGATGCTAGGATTCTTTTTCAGAGATTCCCCAATCTGCCTCTATCTCCACCCTCACTCCTGAACTATAGCCTTAGTTTAAACTCAACTGTCTTTTCCAAGAAGGTAGTAACTTGTTTCTTGTACTGAGCACCTTCCATGCTAGGACCAATGCCAAGCACTTTCCTTCTTAACACAAAATGCAACAGCATGCCAGAATCTATGACCACTTCCATTTTACAGATGAGAAAGCTGAGCCTCTGAAAGATGAAATAATTTGTCAAAGGATCACACATCTAGTAAGTGGCAGAAGCAGAATTCTACTCTAAAATCCATTATGTTGCTATCTAACCACCAATACTTCACAAGTAGGATCCTTTCCCCTCCACTTTATCCTTCTTACTGTAGCCAATAATAGTCCCATAAAATCTACTCTGGTCATGTCAATTCCCCCTGAATGAGAGATGAATTCAATGATGTCCCAAAACATCCTATGGCCTCCTATGGCCTACAGTGATGTGAGCCTTCATGTGCTCAGTTACCTTCTCCTAACTCCACCATGACACCCTCTACTCACACTAAACTATTCGCAATTCCTCAAACACCATTTAACTTCATTTACCTCCAACTGTCTGCCCTTTCCTTGCTCTTGCTAAACCTCTACTCAGGTTCGATGACCAAGATGAAATGTTACATCTTCGTGGAGTTTCCCTCACCTACTTACTTCTCCAGTCAAAATTAAATGTTCCAAAATGCTGGAAACTGTGTGGATAATTTAAACTACCCATAATCAAAAACTTTAACTGCTTTATTGGCTCTGTCATTTGAGAGCTCACAGTACTTTGCGTACACAACTTTATTATTATACTTACTACAACATATGATCACTCAGTCTATACACTTTTCTCCAAAGACTATAAGGGCAGAGGCCAGGTCTTACTGTTGCCCAAAGACTTTGCACAGTGCTTCACCACAGCAGGTCAGCAAACATTTCAAAATCAACCAAGCAAAACCAAAGCTTTTCTAGTTCTCATTCTGATATTTGAAATTCAAAAACGTAAAACATTTTAACTACTGTATCTTAAAAACAAATTTCCTCTAAATGTATAAATGACCCAGACTCAATGAACTAAGAGTCATAAAGTTCTTAGGCAAAATTATCTCTTTTGCCCCATATTATGTTAGATTCTATTACAGAATCCTTCCACAATATTGAAACACAAACTCATATATATTTCAGCTAATTATCTGTTTTCTTCTAGTTTTCCAAAGAAATAATTCTTCCATATGTCAAAAAATCAAGGCCCCAAAAATACATACTATTAAGAAGTTATTTCTATGGGCACCTGGGTGGCTCAGTCAATTAAGCATCTGCCTTCAGCTCAGGTCATGATCCCAGGGTCCTAGGATAGAGCTCCACACCTGGCTCCCTGCTCAGCAGGGAGCCTGCTGCTTCTACCTCACCCTCTGCTGCTCCCCCCAACTTGTGCTCTACCACTCTCTGTCAAGTAAATAAATAAAATCTTTACCAAAAAAAAAAAGTTATTTTTATGTGTAATAAGGGCACTATGGCTATGTTTCGGAGACAAACTGATATATCTATGGATTAAATGGTAAGACTAATGCCTGAGATGTCTTTCAAAATAATGGGGGTGAGGGGCAAAATATAGATGAAACAAAACTGGTCATTGAGTTGAAAATAGCTGAAATGGGTAATGATCAGTGATGGCTGGTTGGTTTTCTTCACTTTTGAAAATACTGGAAATTTTCCCCAACAAACTTTTTTAAAGAAGAAAAGGATCTAATGAACATAATGCAACAGATCCATAGCCTGAAAACCCTTTATCTAAAAGGGTTTCTTCCACTATTGTAAATTAAAATGTATTAGATAACCTCACATAAATCTCGTAACTGTAACAAAGTCCAACTTTCTTCCTGAGAATAAACTTAGCAGCAGCAGCATCTTTTATATATTCTAACACAAAATACTTCCACAAACCTGAACTACAAAAAAAATCAGAATACATTAATAGAATGACAACAATTTTAACAATGTAAAAAAGTAGAGAAAAGACAGAATAAAAGAAAAAACGGATTAAAAAATAAAGAAAGAAAATAAAACTCTGCGGCAAACAGCCCAAAAATTGCCTGGGAACCCTGAAACTGTCTAAATAAGGCATCACTCCCAAGCTCTTAATTAGGTCCCAAAGGTCAACCTGGGCAATAAGGGGCCCAAAAGGAAAGTTCATCAAAGAAACAGATGCTAAAGATCAAAATGAAGATTGCAGGGGTGGCCTGGGTAGCTCATTCGGTTAAGTATCTATCTGCCTCTTCATTTCAGCTCAAGTCATGATCTCAGGGTCATGAGATGGGGCGGGGGGGAGGGGGGACCTGGCTCCACTCTCAGCACCTATGGAATCTGAGATTCTCTCTCTCCCTCTGCCTCTCCCTGTGTGTGTATGCACTCTCTCTGTCAATAATAAAATCTTAAAAAAAAAAAAAAAAATGAAGATTGCATAGTGACAAATCACAAAGCCACCTAAAAGGCAAAGAAATAAGACCTAATAGGCACATCTCTACTTCACAGACCCCATCCTCACTTAAGGACCATCCAGTTAGAAAGTATCACAACTTGACAACGCCTTTACAGTTATCTCAACACACACGGTAGAATAAAATCCATTTTTAATCAACCAAAATATAATTCCAGTGTACTCACTATCAGGATGCTTACTGTATTATTTGTAAAGTAATACATATCTAAAGTTTAAAAAAAAAAAACAAAAAATACCAGTACAGAAATCTCTAAAGTATGAAGTTTAAATTCTCCCCTCCTCCTTACCCTAGAGTTATTTTGTACTCCAAGATGACCTTTATTTACTTACTGAGTATCCTTCCAAACCGTGGTCAGAGAACTTCTTAAACTGACCCATGCACACTCATTCAAGGATTCCAAGAATCCAAAGATAAGTATTACTATAAAATGAGATCAGAGAGGGAAGAGAACACACAGCAGATTATCCTTTCAACATATACTAAAAGCTAAAATCTGATCTTAAATCACGTTTTCCTAAACAAAATTACAAGATTCCTTGCTAAAACCCAAATCAAGAAACACCATTAAGAAATAATCCTAAAAAAAAAAAAAAAGAAAAGAAAAGAAAGAATCCTCATCCTATTAACAGTAGCCATTCTACTGAGGCCCAGCCTAGGGTAAAACTCTGAAATTCGATTTTACAACTGTACCAACAGTAAACTAACTGAAAATCCAAGAAAGCAAGTACTGTTTTGCAGAAGCCATCAATGCCTGCCCACCTCCAGCACCACCCACCCAGAGAAAAAAGGTCCAGTCCATAAAAGTGCCCAGGCATGAAGAGCTAACAGGGTCTTTTGTTTTTCTTTTTTGAGGTCCAGTGTTCAAAGTGTGTAATTTGTTGAAACATACCTGAAAACATGGAAAAGGCTGTCTGTAAATTAAACCAGCCCAGACACCATTCTGCAATATCTCACAAATGTAAATAAACCAATTAAACTTGCAAGTGTATTGTAATAGTTTAATTAAATAATTTAGTTTTAAGTGTCTGACAGAGAATATGTTACATAATAGAAATTCTCATTAAATGTTTAAAAAAACTAAAATACATCAGAATATGGTGGGTCTCAGATGCTTTAGTTAATCTTAAACTAGCAACTATCAGTTAACTCTAATAACCTAAAATCCAAAAGCAGTTAGTTAACTTTTTAAACTCCCAAATCAGGAATACACAGTCCAAGAATAGTGAAATCTAACAGTGAGAGACATGAGGAGGACATGAGCCAGGACAGGACTCTGCAAAGGCACTGTTATCTCCTGTCTTTACTTCAGTCAGCCCTGGAATGTGTCAGGTAGGAAAAGGGGTTTTAGACACCAAGTTTTCACTGGTGAAATGAATGATGGTCAAGTTAATGTGACTTGGCTAGAAATACTGTAAAGGCACCTCCACCTGTGTACAAACAGGGTCTAAGAATCCACAAACCCAGGATCCTAATACTCTATACAGTGTAAGTGTAACTCTATGAGTCCCATTCAGCCCTGTGTTCCACTGGGACTAGGTAATTCTGGGATATCGCTACAGGTGCCTCCAATGCACCTTTCCAGCAAGGTTCTTGTTAGACTACCTACAAAGACAAAGACCTGGGACTTCACATGCTACCGGAGCAGGTTCCAGTGACTGCCTTTGTGTCTGCTTGCTAATCAATGTTTCTATGGTTAGCCAAAAGACAAACAGCCATTCTAACTTGTAAAACTGACCCTTATCATAAACTTTCAGGACACTTTACACTATTCTTTTGGCACTGACATTCCTATGCTATATCATTCTTATACTTATCTCACTCCTGTTAAGGAGCTTAAGTTTTCAGTGCAGGCAAGGGATATCTATATTATCTTCATATTCCCTGCATAGAAGGCTTGCATTTAATGTAGTCAATGTTTGTTGCTCTAATGTACTGTTAACAATACGCAAAACTGATACAATTACATGTAAAGCTTCACTTAGAGTACATAAAACTATCAATTTTGCATTCATTAAATAAATTTCATTAATTAACTAGTCTACAAATAAATACATGTGGGCCCTAAATAACCTAACCATCATTTCAATTCTTAGACAGTCTGGTGATGTTTTTGTAACATAAATTAGCTCTCTGGATACCACATTTCAAAAATAATATTAATAATGCACAGCGTTATCAGTCCTTAACATCAGTTTCAAAAAGCTCAAAGGATCACAATGAGTTTCAAAGTAAAAATAAACTTTAACAAACACCCTTTCAAATCTGCAGAAGAATACTGGCAATATACAAATAAAAACTAGATGTTACATAATCAAGTCAGAGTAAGATTTTTTACTCCGTAGCTAGCCAAGCACTGAAGCTTCACTTTAAAACAAGTGGCCCATCACTCCACTTTACCACCTAAGTCACAAAAACCTGTATCTCAGGCAGTTTTTCTTAACCTAAAATATCTAGAGGTGGCCGTCAAATGTTCTCTAGTCATTTCAACTTGTAATTGATTGCACAGAAAGAGGCATCGAGTGAATAAGGCCAAACCTTGAATACCTGTTTATATTTTCCTGCAGTTCTAATTTGTGCCCAGATATGCGAACATTTCTGTAATCTTTCTATAGCTTTTATTACCAGCAACATAGCAAAATTTTAGGAAATATGTAATAATGGCATGAGACCTTCTCCAGGTAAACAATGACGATCATTACTTACAAGACAACTTTCCAAACAAGAAAATACTTTTTATAAACACATGAAATAAAAAACCTAATTTTCAAACACAAAGCATGACATTATTCTACGATTACTTTTGTAATCCAAACACTAAACCTTCTTATATCCCTTTAAGTGCCTATAAACAAACAACAACAACAACAAAAACATAATACAGAATAATTTTAAACATCATCAACCTTGGGGCACCTGGGTGGCTCAGTGGGTTAAAGCCTCTGCCTTTGGCTCAGGTCATGATCCCAGGGTCCTGGGATGGAGACCGCATCAGGCTCTCTGCTCAGCGGGCAGCCTGTTCCCCGCCCCCACCCCTGTCTGCCTCACTGCCTACTTGTGATCTCTGTCTGTCAAATAAATAAATAAAAAAAATTAAAATAAAAAAATCATCAACCTCTAAGTACTATAGTATAAATAAGGTACCTTTAGAACTGACCTAATAATTTTCCCCTACCATCTACATGTAAGCAAACCAAATTTAGGAAAATATATATGCCTTAGTGGATTTTAAACTACCACCATTACCAAAAAAATTTTAAATGCCAACTATTTTAATGCTAATTATTTCCTAGGGAAAAAAGAACACACATTTCCAAATGGTAAACAACCCATCACTTCTTCTAGGTATTCTACATAATCCTTTTACTGATTAACAGAATTATAAAAAAAAAGTTCCAATGAAAGTACTCAGGACAAACTTAAAATGGATGTAAACCTACTTCAAAATGAAAAACTGTGTACTTTAGCAATAGCGCCCCGACACAGGTAAGATTCCCCAGCCCTTTAGCATTATATTACTATAAATATGACTTATAGTATTACTATATTTATTCTTCCTATATTTACTTATAGTATTACTATTTATTCTTCCTATATTTATGCTATATATTGCTATGATGCTTCAATGCAAATCCTTATCCAACTGAAAAAAAGATTAAGCCAAAGTATTTTCAAAAATGTACTTAAAAAGTCTACATTATTTGTTCAAATGTTTTATTTAATACTTTTCAATAACTCCACTGTAATTAAAATGTGAGAATCTTGAATTATTATGTTACCAAAAGATTAATGATCAGCATTAATTCAAAGAGCAAATGGTCAAGATCATGCTGTATTCAAAAACTCTGATTAAGCAACCACTCAGTGTTTACAATTTTTGGATATTTTTAAAGATATTACTACAAAAATAATATACCATATTATTAATTTATTTTTCTAATCCAAAACCCCAAGCATTATATATCAAATGGCAATCATACAAACAGAAATTCCTTTAAGGAATTTAATATAAATGAATCTTACAAAACAGAGAGTAAAAGAAATCAGCAGTTTGGATAAAATATTGTCACACGTGGAAAGGGTACATACAAGTTTAGGGGCAAGTAAGAGACACTTATGTTTAAAACTTTCCAAAGCTTCTAAGTCGAGAGTTATTTTTTCTTAGACCCACAAAATCTGAATTTTAAAGCTTGAAAGAAGATCCAACAAAACATACAGGAATGAAAACATTGAAAACAAGTAGTAATTAGCTAAGTTTCTGTCAGAAATAGAACAGTTCCACAAGGTGCAAACCAAATTTGTTGGGGGGGGTGGAGGACTGGCAGTTAGAGTCATTCAATTCCATTACCTGCCCTCAGGTAAGTAGCCTGAACCAACCCCAACAACAAAAAACAAAAACAACAACAACAAAAAAAACCTACTCTTGTTTTCTTAAGACTTTCCGAGAGTAAAAATTCTAAAACCAACACAGCTCAACATTACACACACACATACACACACACACACACACACACACACACACGTATCTGTTGTTCCCCAGGACTGTTCAAAACATGGGTGAAGCTAAATAATTCAGTACTTCCAGAAGCAGGACCCCAGCTCATTCATTCTACTCGGAATCCAATTCGAACACAAGGTGTGAACTTATATAATGTCAAGCTTTACATTACACATTTCACTGGTATGTTCAGGCTCACAGGAACTGCATGAGGTTTCAAGCACATACTCTAGAATGTTTTAATGTTAAGGCTAATGAGTCTTGACCTAAATAGGTAGGACCTCACAAGCACCAAGTCTGAAGTAATAAAAATTATTTTTTTTCTTCCCCTCAACGAAATACTCACTAATTCATCAGATTATCCAGTATTTTATAAAGTCTTAATTCTTCCCCAAAATATAGTGAAGCTTCACAAGTTTCTCATTTATAACATGTTACTGTATTCAAACATCTAGAAAGTAATGCATACTTTCACAAAAGATATTTGAAAACCTTGAGTTCTTTAACATTTAAACACAATAGCGCATAATAACTGCAGGGTTCAACATTACAATCTGAAATCCAATGTTAAGCACTATCCGCTGGAATCTACTAAATGCAAGCATCCTGAGACATGAATTCATCAACTTGCATTTTACACATTATCCACATGAAACCTCAGATTCCACTTATTTCCTCTTTACCGTAAAAAAAAAAGCAACAGATTCAGCCAAACTTTTCCAAATGTGTCACCTTTGCAAACCATTTTACAAACCCCAAGTCAGACTGTTAATAATCAGTCCAAATAAAGTGATGCTCCTTATATTTAAATATTTTATTTAATCTTTTTAAATGACAACACTGACGGCAGTCAATTATTTTTAGTATCTTAAGTACTAAGAAAAAAATCTTCAAGGCTTTAATTATTGAAGCTTAAGTCATTTCGGAGCTAGTCACTACTCATTTTTCCAGTGATAATTTTAATGAAACCAATGAATACCTACATCGCCAAAGTTTAATTCAAGTTTTCTGTATCAGTCAAAGGCACTAGGCTTACTGAAAAGGATTATTTCTGTTTAGCTTTCTCGTCATTATTTGTGATTGAAACCCCTTACACTTAGTTACTCTGTAACAAAAACAATTACAGATAAAAGGAATTAGGAACTCTTCTAAACCAAACTACAGACAAAAACTGAGAACTAAAAAAAAAAAAAAAAAAAAAAAAAAAAAATCAACTTAAGAATAAAAACCTAGGCCTTAGTCATTTCAAACTTCCTTCTCAATTCTAACAATAAGGCTAGGTGTCAAACGCAAAGCTACTGATTTCAGCTTGAAAAGAAAATGTCTAACGGATGCAACACCTATCGCACACACTCCAAGTTTCACGGTCCCAATTAAGAAAGCGTACAAATATCATTTCAATCATATTTTGGTCAGGAGAGACAAACTGATGCAGACAGATTGAGACTCCACAGCCTTTGTTCAAAAGCTTACGGATGGGCAACTAAATGTGCTACAGGTTGATAAGCATTTACCAGGCTTATGAATGCTGCTTCCAAGCTTGACAAAGGTACAAGAATTCTATATGCAAATCATCTTGGACAATTTTCATTAAACACCATCGAGCTACACACTCCGAAGGAGAGGCCTATTCATCGCTACTATTTATTTCCATGTTTACCTCTCCTCCCTCCCCCCAAGCCCCCCCCTTCACTTTCTCCTCCCACCCTGTCCCGCCATCTTGGGCCGATAGGAGCAGCCATTACTTAACTAAATGACAGTGCCAACAACTTTCCACACAAATAAACAGAGACTACACCCCGAATCCACCCTAGCCTCCCCGGTCAGACACACAGGAAACGAGACTCCAAGAAGAAAGCACACTTAAAAATAACTGCAGAATTTCTATGGCAGAAAGACCCAAAAAGTAAACAAGTCACCTAACTTCAGGTAAAACACCCAGCAGTTGAGATGCATGTCAACAGCCCAATGCAAACTCTTCACGGCCCTAAACTACGTGCAACTTCCCCCTTCTGGGAGCAGGGACGCAGAAAAGCCCAAAACGTTTGGTTAACCGTAGACATTATTAACAGCCTGCCTGAAGCAAAAGAATAAAAACCACGGAAGGCAAGTAAGTCAGAAATTTGGGGATATCTGCACACATTTATGATCCCCTGACACTGAACAGGCACCTGGGAGATCATCGGTCTACTTCCAAAAAGCCGTAAAATGAGAGGCGATTCTGTCGACCCGGTTGAGCTCGGCCCCAAAGCGTTGCTGCCTCTGTTCCTCCAGCTACAAGAGGCGAGAGCGATTTCGCAAGGGTACAAGCGAGGTATCCCAGGGTGGGGGAGAGCAAAGGCAGGAAATAGTTTTCCGGAAGCCCCTCGGCCATCGTTCGTGGCCACAATGAACGCCTGTCGGGCCGCTGGGCCCGGGGCGAGCCAGGCGCCGGCCGGGGAGCCCGTGTCCGCGCTCCGGCCCGCGGGCTGCCTTACCTTGCCCAGTAGGGCCTTCGTCCTGGCGCCATCTTCATGAAACCTCACGAACCCGAAAAGGCGGCTGTGGAGAGAGAGACACGCGGCTCGTTAGAGCTCGGGGAACGCCACCGATCCACCCCTTCCCGAGCCCGAGGCCCCGGCGGCGGCTACCGCACAGAGAGCGCCAAGCCGAGGTGCCCGCCCCGCCGCCGCCAGAGGCAAGCCGCGCTAGGGCTTCCCCGGAGAGCGGCGCCAGCCCGTCCGGAGCCGACCGGGCGGGTGACGGCGGCCCGTACCTGTCCAGTCCGCCGAGCGCCTCCCTCTCCTCGGCTGTCAGGCTGGGGGACGCCTCCTCGCTCTCGCCGCTCGCTTTTCCCGCCGCCATTTTCTTTTCCTCATCACCGAAAGCGGCGGCGGCAGCGGCGGCGGTAGCGAGCGACACTCCGCAGGATTTCATGGAAACGCAGCGAATTCACAACTCCAACGCCGACACCCCCCCCCCCGGGCCGGGGCCCGCAACGACGCCCACAGTCTCCGCTCGGGACCGGCACACCAACTTTATCGCCGCCTCCTCCTCCGCCGCGGACGGCAGCGACGAAAAATCCCAACGCGGCGGCGGTGAAGGCGGCGGCGGCAGGGGCTGCGGAGCCCCCGGGTCGGCAGCGGCGGCGGCTCGGCTGTAGGGTCACATCGCGGGGGCGGGCGGGGGACAGCCACAGGCGGGGACGGCGGGAACGGCCGGAGCGCGCGGGACTGGGGGGCAAGGGGGGTATTCGTAGGAGACACAAACTTCCCCGGCACCAGCACAAAGTTGTTGTAATTGTGTCACACAGCGAACCCCACGCCGCCGCCGTGACCCCCCCTCCGCGCCCGGGCAGCGCCACCAATCGGCGCTGCCCGCTCGCCTCACGTGACCTTTGTTGACTCACGTCAGCCGTGGCTCCACTTAACTTGCTAGCTGCCGAACCCCGCCCACCGAGGCCGCCACCGACGGGGAGCGGGACGCAGGCCAATTCTGGCCGGTGGTTGGCTGCTGGGCCCGTCTGTCGGGGGGAAAGGGTTGGCACCAAGAGGCAGCAGGCAGATAGGTTGTGCTAGTTAAATACACTGGGGCAGAGAATGGAGGGTCCGGGCCGAGTCACCTCCGGAGCAGCGGCGGGATGGGGCGGGGGGGTGGGGGAGGCGGTGTGGGGGAAGGGGAGCGGTGGGGAAGGGCGAGGTCCGGCACCGCCCGCGGCGGGCGTGAGCAGTGAGCGAGGACGCAATGGACGGCCTTTGCCTGCCGGAGAGTTCGGCGGTAGGCCCAGACCACGGCCTCTGCTGTCCCGCGCTCCGGGGGGTCCCGGGCTTCACTGGGCCTGGTAAGGGTCGCCTCGCCGGGTGGCGGCGCACGGCCCCTGACCTCCGCCCTCCGAAGAAGGCGCACACTTTTGGCACCGCTGGAAATAATGGCCTCCGAGAAGAGCGCGCTCCGGGAGCGGCTGCTGGCCCCAGCCCGGAGGCTTGGGCGCCGCCCTTAGCCAGGCCTGCGCTCCCTGCCCAGATCCCCTCACTAGCGCGGAAAGTGAAGGGGGAAGTCTTCTTGACCCCCGGCCGGAGGGAATGAAGAGTCGCCCATGGGGTCTGGCTCACCGATCACGGCTCCCCACCGCCGAAGGTCTGTTGGCGGCACTTTGGGGCCAAATTTTCGTACTACCTGCGTTTTGTTAGTGGTAGTTCGTTATGATACTGCAAGAAAATGACAGTTGTTAAGCAGATCTCCAGAATGTTGGTTTCGCTTTCTGTTGCTGATCTCAGGGGGTCCTTCATGGAAGAGTTGGGGCTGCTTGTAGACAGGCCTAAGGGAAGACGTAGTTGAGATCCTTATCACAGCTTGCAACCCAGAAAAGCCTTTTCTACCCCCAACAACATGCCTTAGACAACAGTAACAGTTTCTTGTTCTGACCGTATCTTAGATGTGAATAAATGTCACTACTCTGGTTTTCAATCCGAAGTGTAATTGGGAGAAAAAGAAAATGTGCCTTTAGTCCATTACTCTTTTCAAAAGACAAATTTAGTAAGGTATGTCTCATATAATAGATCTGTTACAAGGCACACCTCCAGGCTTCAGAGATAGGAAAAGATTAATTCATGGACATACGATGGCAAGGTTTTCTTTATAAACATGGACTCTTTTCTATTTTTTAATAACCAATAGACATGATATATTTAACTTGGATTTCAAAATATAAGGAAGACAATTCAGTGCTGACTCAGTAATCCTAGCAGTATTCAGTGAAAAGCTGTAGAAATCCCAACTGATTTTGCACACAGACACGGTTTTAAATTGTTCCCCTGAGACCAGTAACTAGACTAACAAACTGTAGTTTCATATAGATTATATTTCATGTTTAATTACTTTCTCTGAAACACCTCTTCCATTCTTTGTGGTATTCTATTTTATTTGAATGAGTATAGAGAGCCAAATGTTTCCTACAGCTAAATTAACACATGCATTGTTAACTTTGTCACAAACATGACCTTCAAAGCCTGGGAGATTTTGACACCAAGATCTTCCCTCTCCACACACACACTTAGACTTGCACAAACACAGATAAAATTCAGCCAGCATTTGGCCATCTTCCTGGAGTTGGCGGTTCTTGGCTCAAGCCCTTAAGAATTGTAAGACTACCACCCCAAGTCCCTCAAAACCTTTCCCACCACATAATTATGACTAGATAATAGCAGAATTGCACTGAGTGGATGCAGTGGATGGCGTTGGAGTGACACAGACCTGGACTCAAATCCTTACTGCACAGGCTGTGTGACCTTGAGAAGTTTACTTACCAACTAAGCTGGAGTCATGTCTAGTCCAACTACAGAACTCCATCCTCCATTATGAAGCATGAAACAACTCTTATACAGTAACATCAATCTTTTTATCACTATGTAATTTTTTAGATCTCAAATAGCTTATAATTTGTCAAATAAGTGTAAATACAATATGTATGAAGCCTCCAAGGTTTAAGTCCTCACTGAAGAAAGAAATGGTGAAATAAATGATTGTGTGATTATTTCTATGTAAAATGAATCTGAAAACCCATATGGAAGGCAGAGAGGTTGAGCCGGAGCTTGAGCTATGAAATCATACAGCTCTGGGTTCGAATCCTAACTCTACCACTTAATAGCTGGGTGACCTTACACAAGTTAGTCCACTTTGAGCTTCAGTGCCCGCATCTGTGAAAAAGAAAATATATCCACTTTGCAATATTATTTTGAATATTAAATGCCATAAGGTAGGTAAAGTGCCAGATACTTTCAAAGACCGCAAAGAAAAAAAGGAAGGGAGAGAGTGAGAGAGGAAGGAATGTAGGTTGGAATTTCCAAAATCCTTTCTTGCTTTCACGTACTGGGTTCTAAATGTATTGATCACCACTCTACCAATCACTGCCTCCTTATTCTCCCTGACCTCTCTATAAATCCAACACATAGTTTTAATTCGCATTTTACTTAAAGCATATAATACCAATATTGGTACACCCCACCTTTATTCTAAAATTAAACCTCATATCACAACTGATTCTTATTTCATAATTCTAACTTAATACAGTAGGAGCAGGGGAGAGTAATTTGAATTTACCAAGTTAATATGACTAAATATATGCATAGGTAAATCAGCATTTTAAAATTATATAAATTTGTGTCATGCTGAGTCCGATTATGGATTAATTAGTGTATAATTTGTAGTTAATACTTATGTAAGTACCATCAATTAATATCAGAGAAGAAGCCTATTCAATTACAGGAAAACAAATTCAACTTTCCTTCAAAGAACTACATACTTAACCTGAAGCATTTAGGAATATGTAGTTCATAATGTTAGTGTCATGTAACCCATACAGATAAAAAGTCAAAAGAACTTACCAGCTCTTCCCATACTCACTGGTGATTATCCAACTTATATCCAAACACATTGATGACAAAAATAAATACAGAGTAAGGGCTGAGGGGAGATAGGGAACCAAGTACAGACAGACTTTCAGTTATTACAAAAACTTCAGTTGTCAAAATAGTTTTGGGACTTCTAAATGAAATCAGGACTACGCATACCTACCAGGAACCTAGATTTCTACCCTCGCCAGGCTGTAAAGAGACACCTCAAATCACCATGACCACCCCACTGGGGAGGCTGGACTTCCACTCCAAACCAACAGAAATGGTAGTTGGAGGTAGTGATACCTCCCTGCTGAGTTGGTGTGAGAGGAGGCCTACTACCAGTGGTAACCAGGCTACCGCTCCCATAGTATTGATGGAAGCAAAGTGGGGGGCCCTAAAGAGGCACTGCCCTGTCTCCCAGCCAGGGTAATATCAATGGAGACCTACTGGGGAGCCAGAACAACCATCCACATCCATCAGTAACAAGAAGACCTTCCCCTTCCCCCAATCAACCAAGGTTAAGTAAGGAACCTGGACTTCTCCCACCCCTACCTGAAAGTGATAAGGCAGTGCTTTCCCTTCCCCAACCAGAATGATGCCAGAGGAGGCCTGCTAAAACAGAAGATTTAAATGAGATCCAGAGTCTCATAATACCAAAATTGTCCAGGTTTCAACCAAAAATCCTTTGTACCAAGAACCAGAATAATCAGAGCTTAATTAGGAAATACAATCAACAGATGAGAACACTGAGGTAAATCAGATGTTCAAATTATCTGACAAGGATTTTAAAGCAATCATCATGAAAATGTTTCAATGAGCAATTACAAAGCCACTTGAAACAAATGAAAAACCAGAAAATCACAACCGAGAAATAGGAAGTTTCAGCAAAGAAATAGAAGATATGAAGAAGAACCAAATGGAAATTTTAGAACTGAAAAATATAGTAGCCAAAATAAAAACCTAATGTATGGGTTCAACATCAGAATGGAAGGGATAGAGAAAATCCGTGAACATCAAGACAGAACAAGAGAAATTACCCAATCTTAACAACAGAGAGAAAATAGGCTGAAAAAATAGTAATAAACAGAGCCTCGAGGATCTGTGAGACTATAACAAAAGATCTAACACTTGTGTTGTTAGAGTCCCAGAAGGAGAGGAAGAAAAGGTCAGGGCCCAAAAAGTATGCAAAGAAATAATGGCTGAAAATATCCCAAATTGACATGGTCCCTATCCTGAGCTCTTACTCGGAGAATTGTATAAATAAATTCTATACTATAATGCACAATGATGAGTGCTATAAGCTTCACCAGAATTTCTGTGGATACTCACGGAAAAGGCATCTTTATCAGCTTAGAGGGACCAAATAAAGCTCCTAGCAAACAGACAATGAATTAGTAGGAAATGGGGGGTGGGTGTAGAGCTTTGTGTGTTCAGCCAGAGGCAGCAACATATCTTCAAAATCACAGAAGCCTAAGAATGTGAGAGCTCTAGTAACTTCAAGAAGCTGAGACCAAAAAGGTAAGGAAGGAACTGGGAGTGGAAGTTGAAAAATTAGAAAAGCATACTCAAGAACCGTACCAATGCTTATAGTGATTTTAGGCATCGAAAGAATAACTGTGGATTTGCTATTGGTGTTAGTGCTGCTGCATTAAACAAGATTTCCTTTCACCTGGGCTGAGCAGTAGGCACCAACCTCAATGAATATTGGCTAGCCAACTGGTCTTAGCCCTTTTGCTAGACTTGGGGTCAGAAAACTATACCCTACAGGCCAAAACCAGCCTGCTACCTGTATTCGTATAGCTACTTCATCATGCATTAAAATTATATGAAATTCAAATTTGGCTGTCCATAAATAAAGTTTTATTAGAACACAGTCATGCTTACTCATTTATGTATTGTCTATGGCTACATTCACAAAACACAGATAGTTGCGACAGAGAATGTATGTGGTAGTCTCATCACTTCCCACTGCTGCTTAGTGCCCTACAAATCACAGTAATGCTGTTACAGCTTGGCAGTGTTTCAAGTGCCATGCGTTTAACACCATTACATTATTTTTTGAATCATCAGTACACGTCTATCATGTCAAAACAAGAAAAAAGAGAAAAATGGACTCCAGATAAGCTGTTAAGGCCCAGTAGAGTGTGGATGGTTTTGTTGTAAATTTGATGGCAAAGCATGTATTATATATGTCAATGTTATTAGACTACACTCATCACAATAGTCCCAATTGATAGGAAAGCAACAGTGAGAACAATTAGAGAATTTAAAACAGAATATTTCATCACAGCAGAATTCCTTCACCAACATAAAAAATGAAAAGGAGACTGCAACCAAAGTCATTTTCTGAGTGGCTCATTTCTTAGCCAAACAAGGAAAGCTGTTTAATTAAATTGTGTTTGATTGCACCAGCCAAAGTAATGTGCCCAGAGAAAATAAATTTAAGGCTATTAACCTTTCAGCTTTGAACAGTTGCTTAAAGTGTTGAGGACACTGGGAGCAACATCAGTAGTCAACTGAAAAACAAGGCAATTACCTAAGTGGGTTTTCCTTGGCTCTTCGTGAGTTAGGGAATATGGATACTACTCAATTATTACTTATTTGAGGAGTCAATGCCCTGTTTGAAGTGACTGAAACATTAGCCTCAGCTTTCAAAGCAGCTGAAAAAGCACTAATACCCTACAACATGAAGTAGAACCTGCTAAGATGTGTTACAACTGGTGGTAACAAAAATAAGTGTGAAGCAGAAAAATGCTTATTTGAACAAATTACAAAGTTGGTGAGATGTAACTTGTTTAAACCCTGTGGCTATTCATTGTATTACTCATTGGTAATTACTCTGTGATAATATTTGAATTTAGCATGTGTTATTGAACCAGCATTGTCCCCAGTAACTTCATTCATACTCATGAACTTAACCATCAGCCGTTCTGTGAATTTTTATCAGAAGTAAAAACTGAATATCCTGACTTGCCCTACCACAGAGCAGTTCAATGTCTTAGCACTGGCAAAGTTCTTCTGTGCTCTTTGGAGCTCAAGACCAAAATTGAGAACTTTTGAATGAGGAGAACAACCCTCAAACCCTATTATCAACCTATGACTGGCTTTGGAAACTAGCTTTTGCTGAAGGTTTGGTAATAGGTCTCAACGAACTTCACCACTTCCAAGGTAAAACAACACTTACACATGAAGTTTACACAACAGTAAAGTCATTTTGATGAAAAATAACATTGCCCAAACTACAAGTACTGTCAAGCCACTTTCTATAGTTCCATGCTATCAAAACTTAAAATAAGAAGCAAATTATCTATTCCTATACAGATTTGCAGCACATGTATTTTCCAAGTTCAAGCGACAGTTCCAAGAGACCTCAATTTTTCAGACCTCGATGGAAGCGCAAAGGAAATGTCTGTATTTCAAAATTCATTTAATGGTGCCAATTGAGTAGTTTCTACCTAACTATCATTTGAAAGTGATTAACTGCAATGTAATGATATACTAAAAGGCAAATAACAAGAGAAAAATCTAGTAGAATTCTTGGGGCGCCTGGTTGGCTCAGTGGGTTATAGCCTCTGCCTTCGGCTCTGGTCATGGTCCTGGGATCGGCCCCAGGCGTCGTCGGGCTCTCTGCTCCACAGGGAGCCTGCTTCCTCCTCTCTCTCTCTGCCTGCCTCTCCGCCTGCTTGTGATCTCTGTCAAATGAATAAATAAAATCTTTGAAAGAAAAAGGAAAAAAAAAGAATTCTATAAATGCCTTCCATGCAATGAACATGCTCGATTAAAAGCATATGCACATGGATTGACGTCAGTGTTTGGCAGTGTCTATCTGTAGGGAAAGACATTTTCAAAAATGAAATACATAAAATCCCATTACAGATTAGCATTAACAGATGAACATTTGCAAACTAATTCGATGATAGGCAATACTACCTTTGAACCTTAATTAAGCAAAATGTATTCCAAAAACAAAGAATCCCGTTTTTCTCATTAGTAGACCTGTATTATCAAAACTCTTCAATTATTACTATTAGATTTTTACATTTATCAATACAATATTTGTAGAAATTTGTTTTTTCTCTTGCTATGTAAGTACCTGCATAATATCTTTGATTTTGCCTCTTGACCTGCAACATCTAAAATCTTTACTATTTGGTCCTATGTAGAAAAGTTTGCCAACACCTGGTCTATCTAATTGATTCCATGACGGCTTCTAGATCAAAATGATATGTTGCTCTTTGTTCCCAAATGTATCCTGTTCTAACTTCTAACAAAAATGCCCTCAAATACGTTAAAAAAAAAAAAAAAAAAGACAAGGTTTCACAATATCAAAGACTAAAACTGACAGGTAATCTAAAGCTTGGATCTGAGTGAAATTGATGTTAATTATGAGGCAGATGGTCCTAAATGGCTGGATTAAGAAAACTGCAATCATGGTTTGCCTGGGTTTCATTTCCTCAAAGACAGTGACTAAAAAAGGTAGGACGCCACTTATTTAAGGCCCACACTCTATCCCCTGATGACCCACCACCATCTGTCTCCCAACTCACACACTTGGTGCTTAAACCAACAAGAGATGGCAGTTTCTCTCCCCTTGAAGGCTGCTTACCAGAATACTGATCCCTACCCCCACCTCCACTCCATATCCTCTAGACTCCTCTATTTCCTATTTATCTAGGCAAATAGATAAAACAAGTGGGCAGGAAACAGGACAGAGATTGGGAGGAAAAGGGAGGAGACTTAAATTTAAGGAAGTGCAGTCCCCATAAACATGGCCAGCTCCATGGGACTGAAACCCAAGCAGGAACACAGGGCACTGTGATAAGAAGGGCCTCATGCTTGGTTTAATGCTCTGCTGTTATCCTCTTGAAGTTCTCGATTTTTGAACAAGAATTCTCATTTTGCATGTAACTTTCCTGCAAATTCTGTAGCCAGACCTGGCCTAAGCATTAAGGAAAGGCCAGCTTCTTGAAAATCCCTGAGAGAAACCTGTGCTAGCAACTGTATTGGGATATGTATCACACTGGTAAATAAGCTTGCCCAGATAAAAACAAACGTCAATCTGTCTGATTTTTCATATCTAGAGTTTTAGAGAGAAAAATTGATAACCCCCAAATGTAATCTATATCTGAGTCATCTTTCAGTAAAGATGTCAGGAAAACACTCCCTGTTCTTTAAGGGATCATAAAAGGTGAGGTTAGACTATGTGGACATTAGTGTGCTCAGCAGCTAAAGCCTGGAGATGGAGATTTTGCCACTACTTCCATAGACACAAGGTGGATCCAGAGGTAACCTGTTCAATTGCCTGTGGACAGATACTGAGCTTACAGAAACCTTGTTTTATTTGAGAATAAGGAGAATAATCAGCACAGAGGTATGGGAAGAGCAGTGTATCTAGAAAAGTTAGAGAAATCAGAGGAAATGGGCACGCTTCACCATGATCCAGAAGAAAATTTCAGAAACCTGTTGATATTCTTAAAGCTTCTGTAGAAAAAAGAAACAGAAGGAAAGAATAGGTGGGACTGAGATGAAAATCCAGTAGGATGAGACGGAAAGATACAGACAGGGTAAGAAAAACGAGCAAGTACTCTAAGAAAGCAAAAAAAAAAAAAAAAAAAACCCAAAATTAAAGTACACACTGGAGACAGTAAAAAAGGAAAATTTATCTGGAAGAAAATTAAATTTGGTGACAAGAACAAAGCTGATGCTAAGAAATTGAACAGAATGGAAACAGACAAAGATGGAAACAATGAGAGAAGATGAGAACTGTGGAGGAAGAGTGGAGAGAATGAAGAATCAACATATGGATAATTTGTGTTCCTAAAACAGGAACAAAGGCAAGTGGAAGAGAAGTCATAAGAAGAAAGTAAAACGGGGGCACCTGGGTGTCAGTCAGTTAAGTATCTGCCTTCGACTCGGGCCTTGATCCCTGAGTCTGGGGATCAAACCCCATATCGGGATCTCTGCTTAGCAGGGAATCTGCTTGTCCCTCTTCCTCTGCTCCTTCCCCCACTCATGCTCTCTCTCTCTCTCTCTCTCTCTCTCCTCTCTCAAATAAATAAAATTGCCAGAAGAAGAAGAAGAATTAGAAGAAGAAGAAGGAGGAGGAGAAGAAAGTAAAACAGAAACTTTCCTGTGTTGAAACAGTGTATGTTAATTGAAAGAGCCCACTGTGTTCTGGCCAAAGTCAATAAAAGGGGACACACAGCTGGACACATTATGACAAAAGTTTTAACCTACAATATTGTCTATAATTGTTCAGAAAGAAAATGAAATCAGCTTTCCCAGATAAAAACCGTCAGTCTGTCTGATTTCTCATATCTATAATTTTAGATAGAAAAATTGGTGACCCCCAAAGGTAATATATATTTGAGTCATCTTTCAGTAGAGATGTCAGAGGAAACACTCTGCTTTTTAAGGGATCATAAAATATAGCACATTCTTGAAAACACTGGTTGCGGTATTTTCCAGCCAACCAAAAGATGAAATTAAAAAAAAAAAAAATAGAAAAAAAAAAGGCTCATAAATGGGAAGGCCATGCAAGGGAGCCTTATCATGCCAAAACAGAAGTGCATTTAAATAACTACGCTGTATCTAATTATAAAACTAAATCCGAATCACAATTTTTTTCCCAAATTAGGTTCTGAATTTTAAAAATAGTAATAAAAGTAGGGGCACCAGGGTGGGGCAGTTGGTTAAGCATCCAGCTCTTGGTTTCAGCTCAGGTCCTGATCTTGGGGTTATGAGATCAAGCCCCCTGTTGGCCTCTGTGTTCAGCATGGAGTCTGCTTGAGATTCTCTCTCTCTCTCTCCCTCTGCCCCTCCTGCTTGTTTTGTCTCTCTCTACAATAAATAATAAATAAATCATTGAAAATTGTAATAAAAGTATATAAAACTAAAACCCAAGTTACCATTTTCATTGGTTAGATTGAAGAATGAAGTAAAAATAAAGTATGCTTAATTTTATATCTTGAAAGTATTATTCAAGGGGTGCCTGGCTGGCTCAGTGGGAGTGGCCTGTGACTCTTGATCTTGGAGTTGTGAGTTTTCACTGGAGTAGACATTGGGTGTAGAGATTACTAAAAAAATAAAATAAAATAAACTTTTTAAGAAAGTATTCAAAATATGTCATTTCATTAGAAAAATGTGCCATTTCACTCTAGACGCATCAATTAGATGAAAATAAGTTAAAGAGAGCTTTTGGAAAACCTACAGATATGTGCCAGGTATATATTTACTATATCAGTTGGGAAATAGAAAAGTATAGTAAAAAACACAAGTTTCCCCTTCCTCCACATAACCATTTTCAACTAATAGAATAAAATACTTTTGAAAACAATGGAAACGATAAAATTGAAACTGAAGATAAAGAAAATGGAGGAGAAATATTAATAAATAAGTCACAAAACAAAATGGCATAAAACCAAAGGTTTCAGAATTTTAAAATATAAATCCCCTGTTAAAAGACTTGGCTGAGTAAAAGTGATTTAATATAATCTAGTTGTAGGAGACATAACCAATAAAAATGACATTATATGTTACAAAGTAAAAAATAGGAAAAGGCATATTAGACAAATGCAGACCAAAAAAGGTAGGGGGTGGGGGAGCAGAGGGGAAGGAGTTGGCAATATTAGAGCATCAAAGACAAAAAGCATTAACTAGGCAAAGAGAGTTAATTTGATATTAGTTAAAGGGTACAAATAAAAATTCTCATCATGTTGACATTCAATGCCAGACCATCAAATAACATCCAAATATACAGATATATCAAAATATACAAAATACACAGATCTTTCTTGGCTTATGATGGGATTACTTCCATTATAAGTTGAAAATACTGGAAATGGAAAATTGGGCAAAATTATCTAACAGAAGCCTACTTTATAACAAAGTGTTGACTATCTCATGTAATTTATTGAGTACTATACTGAAAGTGGAAGACAGAATGGTTGTATGGGTACAGAATGGTTTTAAATATGTCACTTGGTGTTCACTGGCTGACTGGGAGCTGTAGTTCACTGCTACTACCAAGCATCATAAAAGTGTATTGTATCACATATCACTAGCCCAGGAAAAGACCAAAATTCAAACTTCAAAGCACAGTTTCTACTGCAGGTGTATAGTTTTGCACCATCATAAAGTCAAAAAATTATCTAAGTTGAACCATTGTAAGTTAGAGACTGTCTATATAAAGAAAAAACTACTCGAAATTATATTAGGGTTCTCCAGAGAAACAAAACTGACAGCATATAATATGTATGTATGTACATATATGAGATAAAGAGAGATTTATTTTAAGGGATTGGCTCCTGTCATTGTGGGGGCTGGCAAATCTGAGATTTGTAGATCCGTAGAGGGCTAACAGGCTAGAAACTCAGATAAAAGTTGGTGCTGAAGCCTTCTTCAAAGACTTGAGGGCAGACCAGCAGCCTGAAAACTCAGGCAGAGATTTTGTGTTGTGGTCTTGAGATGAAATTGCTTCTTTTTTGGGAAACTTCAGTCTTGGCTCTTCAGGCCTTCAACTAATTGGATGAGGCCCACCCACATAATGGAGAATAATCTGCTCCACTCAGAGTCAACTGACTATAAATTTTACTCACATCCACATATACCTTCACAGCAACACCTAGACTAGTGTTTGACCAAATAAATGTGCACCATAGCCTAGCCAAATTGATGCATGAAATAAACTATCAGAGAAATATTGGGAGAAACTGACATAAAGACAACAGTAATACATGACTAACATATCTCTAAGTCATTGGAGATATCAAGCAGACCGATAAACACAAATATAAGGAATACGAATACTATTAAGAATATATGTGGGGCGCCTGGGTGGCTCAGTGGGTTAAAGCCTCTCCCTTCAGCTCAGGTCATGATTCCAGGGTCCTGGGATCGAACCCCACATTGGGCTCTCTGCTCAGCAGGGAGCCTGCTTCCTCCTCTCTCTCTCTGCCTGCTTGTAATCTCTATCAAATAAATAAATAAAATCTTTTAAAAAAATATATGTAATATAGTATGGATTATAGCTAAACTATATATGAATATTATATACATTTTTATATTATAAATTATATGTATAGATGAGAATGGTGGTTGCAGTCCAAAAAAGAGTAATGTTGGGGGGCACCTGGGTGGTTCAGTCGGTTAAGCGTCTGCCTTTAGCTCAGGTCAATCTCAGGGTCCTGGCGTGGAGTCCTGGGTCGGGTTCCCGGCTCAACGGGAAGCCTGCCTTCTGCCTACCACTCCCCGACTTCTGCGCTCTCTCTCTCTCTCTTTGTCGAAGAAATAAACAAAATCTTTAAAAAATAATAATAATCATGCTGGATCCATACCTCACACTTTGTACCAGGATATATCTCGGGTGGATCAAAAATTTAAATATTTAAATTGAAACCACAAAAGTAATAGAAGAGCCATGGGAGACATTTTTCACATACTCTCAGAGTGTGGAAAGCCTTTCTGATACAGAACCCAAAGCCATTAAAAAAAAAAACCTAATAAATTCAACTAAATAGAAATCATCTCTCTGGCAAATCCCTTCAAAGCAAAGTCAAAAGACAAATGAAAAATTGGGGGCAATATTTGAAATTCTTATCACTGACAAATGCTTCATTTCTCTAATAAAGTTTTTATAAATCCATAAGAAGAAAAGACGAGTAATGTAATAAAAAGTTGATATGAGCAGCCGTTTCATAGAAAGAAATATACGAATGGCTCTTAAAAGAATGAAAAGATCCTAGAACTTAGTCATGACAAGCAAATTAAACGTAATCTGAGATACCATTTTCACTGGTCAGAATGGCAAAGATACAAAAGATACACTGTGCTATTGATTCTGTGGGGAAATAGGCACTTTCATACATTGCTGGTAGGTATTGCCAACATCCATAGGAATTAATCTGGCAATGTTATCAAAATTTCAAATTATGAAATTAGACCCTGTGAGATAACAGGAAATATATATATTGGTCTCTGCCCCCCACTGCCTTTCCTGGAAACAGAGTTTCTTTTTTTTTTTTTTTGGAAACAGAGTTTCTAAAACCCTTGTAACTTCTTAAGTGATTAGAGCACTAGGAACTTCTCTTGTTCTAACATTTGTTCTTTGACCCAACCTTGGCATGGGACTCCTCAAACCTTTGTAAATTGCTAAGTGATAAGAACATTAGAGCCATCTTTTGTTCTAAAGACAACTATAGGTGAGCTCCTGGACTGGAACTTGTCACCAGAAAGACCAAGCCATGATGAGAAGCCTGGGATTTTTCAGCCCCGCCCTTGCGCACTTCTCCAGAGAAGGGGGAGGGTTGGAAACAGAGTTAATGCCTACAAGAGGCAGGCTCCATCAAAACCCCAGTAGCATGGGGTTCAGGGAGCTTACAAGGGGGTGAACACATCCACATCCTGGAAGGGTGACACACCCGACGCCACAGGGACAGAAGCTCCTGGGCTCGAGACCCTCCCAGACCTTGCCCTCTATATCTCTTCTTCTGGCTGTTCATCTGTATCCTTTATCATGTCCTTTCATAAACTGATAAATGTAAGTAAGAGCCTCCCTGAGTTCTGGGAGTCGCTCTGGTAAATTAATCGAACGTGAGGAAGGGGTCGTGGAAACCTCTGATTTGTAGCCACAACTTCTGGGGGTCACCTGGGGACCTACGACTTGCAGTCGGCATCTGAGGTGGGAAAGGGAGCCGTCTTGTGGGACTGAGCCCTCAACCTGGGGGATCGGACGCCATCTCCAGGCAGGTGGTGTCAGAATTGAGTTCGACTCTAGGATGCCCACCAATTCAGGGAGAATTGCTTAGTGTGGGGAAAACTCTCTACACATTTAGTGACTAGAAGTGTCAGAAGTGAAGTGTTCTGTGTGATGTAGTAGATCCTGTGATTAGTAAAGGAGACTGGCTGGTTTTTTAATTCCCTTACCACAGAGGCTGTTGAAGAAAGAAGTCAATCGTGAGTCCAGATACAACACTACTAGGCCTTATTTCAGAACGTCCTCTGAAATATACTTTGTGAACACAACTGTGTGACTGAGACCTTGATCTGTCTCTCTAGATGGGGAGGACCTGGCTGGGAGTCTGGCTTAGACTCCAAAAGATTACCATAAAATTCATGTTTTCACCACCTCTTGTCGCCTTATCAGGCCATTCCCAGAAGGTGATCAAGAGTTCACCTCCCAGCCTGCCTAGATCTTATTAACCAGGGAATAATGAAAATGTATGAAAAGGAGACACTGAAGTAGCTGGAGGTGGGCTCTCAAATGGCCACAAGTAAACAAAGCCCTCTTATTGGATATCTTTATATCTTTACCTTAACA
This sequence comes from Neogale vison, assembly GCF_020171115.1. NCBI lineage: Eukaryota > Metazoa > Chordata > Mammalia > Carnivora > Mustelidae > Neogale > Neogale vison. The sequence goes on from NC_058105.1 coordinate 92,444,464, forward strand.
GTATAGATCAGAATAGGTAATCATGTGATGTCACAAAGTTCTCATTGGTAACATAACAGATACACTGTTAAATGTTTTAGCAAGCAATAACTCTTAAAAAATTGAATTGCAAAGAACCGAATAAGTGGGCATGTGCATATGTGTGTATGGATATATACTACATTATAATTCTCTAACATTATGAGCCTTTGGAATTAAGACATACAAAGTCCAAAAATACAGTTAGTACTTTACTGATCAAATATCAGACACTCTGAGTAGGTGATCTTTTATTGAAGTGTTTATATATGGGGAAACATACAATGTGTTCTATTTTTGCCTTTTCAATTCTCTAATACCTGGTTAAATTGTTCATTATATTAGATTTTCTCTGGTAAAATAACTGTTGTGGGTCCTGTTTTTCTGATTCAACCTTGGCTAACTAGATAAGAAAACAGTAATTCCAATCAAAATCCCAACGGAAAAAATTTAAAAACTTGTCATAACTATTAAAATGGTTCATCCAGAAGACAAAAAGAAAGAATCTAACAATAAAAAAGCCTCTGAAAAAATCTAAATGCGGGGCTAAGAAGAGATGTCATTGCCCTACCAAATGTTACTGCCTGTTCTGAGGCTGCATCAAATTTAAGGAATGTGAAGCTCACAGAGGAAAAAGACAATGTAACAAACCAGAAGGGAAAAAAAGCAGACACAAATATTTATAGGAGTTTTGTAATACCTCATGATTATTTTAAAAAATTAAATAACTCCAGCTTAGACCATATACCAAAATTAGTTTGGGTTAGATTTAAGAGTTACATGTCCCCCTGTGTAACGTTTGGTTTGAGGCAAGGATCCTTAATGGATGTTAATATCATGGGATGAAAGAAACAGGATACTCACATGGTATTTTGGAAAGTTACCACCCCACAGATTACTCATTAGTTTCCTTTTTTTAAAGTTTTTTTTTTTAAAGATTTTATTTATTTATCTGATGGAGAGAACAAGCAGAGAGAGAAAGAGAGAGAAAAGCAGACTCTCCTCTGAGCAGGAAGCCTGATGCGGGTCTTGATCCCAGGACCCACAGATCATGACCTGAGCCAAAGGCAGACAACTTCCTGAGCTACCCACGTGCCCCCACTCATTAGTTTTAAGGGTGGGTATCTGGTGGTCACCACCTTAACTAAGTGATGATCCTACTTAGCATCACTGCTAAAAGGACAAAGAGACATTTGTATCTCCTGATGTGATGCAACACGTAAATTCTGAAGTAACCACTTCAGACCACGTTGGGGCGGGGGGGGGGGGGAAGAGCCAGCGCACTGTCATAAATGAAAAGAAATACAGTAATAAGCCACAATGTGTAACTTAGATTGGATCCTGTTTGGGAAGGAAAAAAAATGGTTGTAAAAGACATTTGGCGTATAAATAGGAAAATTTAAATATGAACTGAGTATTAGGGAATTATTATTAATTAATTGGCTTAGGTCTGATGACCATATTGTGAATAGGCAGGAGGATGTCCTCATTCTTAGATGATATATTTTGCAATATTTAAGGGTTAAATATCAGGATATCTGCAACTTACTTTCAGATAGGTACCAAATAAAAAGTATTATATTGAAAGAAAGAGAAAGCAAATATGAAAAAGGCTAACAATTAGCTAACGTAAGTGGAAGAAATGTGGATATTCATTATGCTATTCTTTCAACTTTCCAGGTGTTTGAAAATTTTCAAATTAAAAAAATTGGGGGATAAGGTTTAAAAGTGAGAAAAAAAAAACAAATCAGGAAAAACCCCATAGTTAACATTTTTATGGTTATGCCATAGGGAAAACTTTTAAGGTATTATTCAGAAACAAGAGCCATTCAGGTGGCCCTGAATGAAACAAGAGCCATCCAGGGCCACCTGAATGGCTCCCTTGGTTGGGCGGCCGACTCTTGATTTCAGCTCAGATCAAGATCTTAGGGTCCTGGTATCATGCTCTGTGCTCAGTGGTGAGTCGACTTGAGGATTCTCTCTCTCCCTCTCCCTCTGCCCCTCCTCCTGCTCTCTCTTTTTCAAGTAAATAAGTAAATCTTAAAAAAGATAAAAGAAAGCCATTCAGTTAAAGACTCGTGAATTTAACTACGTACAAATTTAAAATTTTGAATCCCAAATAAGCACCATAAACAAATGGCACACAAAACATGCAACATATTTGACAAGAAAAGTTGAATATTCTTGTTCTATATTCCAGTTCCTACAACTAAAAAAAAAAAAAAAAAAAATCCAAAATTTACACTCGGATAGAAAACCATGGTCATGAATAGATAATTCAAAAAAAAAAAAAAGGACAAAGAGGAAAAGATACAGAATACCCTAGTATTAACAATTATTTAGTGGATGTTTCTTCACCTTCATTAGAATAGTCTGAGATGCACTGTTAAAAATGCAGCTTCCTGGGGGCACCTGGGTGGCTCAGTCGGTTAAGACTTTGACTCTTGATCTCAGCTCAGGTCTTGATCTCAGAGTGGTGAGTTCAAGTTCCACCTTGGGCTCCAGGCTAGGCATGGAGCCTACTTTTTAAAAAAATGCAGCTTCCTGGACCTTACCTATTACCTACTGACCCTAAATCTGTGGGGGTAAGTCCCCAGTATCTGTGTAATCAAAAGTCCCCACGTGATTTGTGTGTACGCTATTTGGGAATCAAGGGTACGAATCAAAACTTTTCTTCTTTCAGTCTGCTTAGCTTTATCTCAAAAGAAACGCAGGGAAACAGAGTCCAGTCTGAGTATCACTTTGCTTCTGGGCTGTATGCTCTTTTAAACTCCTTAACCTCCTGGAATCTGTTTTCTCATCAGTATGTTGCCAGTGACACTCACCTTGAAGGGCTGATGTAAGAACTAGAGACAATGGAAATGCCTGGTCCTGCGCTTGGCATGGAACAGCTTCCTAATAAATGATGCTTATTATTATTTTCACTGTAACTCACATCCCACTTTTAAATAGCTACAGTTCTTTTTTTCCAGGTAACCTCATCCTTTTCTTCTTCTAGGTGTGTCTGTGTGTGTGACGGCACTTCATGCTTGCTTACTTGCCGAAAAACTGGCAACAACCCTGTTATGAACTGAACGCTACACCCACCCCCCAAATCTGTTGAAGTCCTAACCCCCAGAACCTCAGAAAGTGACCTTCTTTGGAAACAGGGTATGTTGCAGATAGCATTAGTTAAGACGCAATCATACCGGAGTAAAGTGAACCCCTTAATATGACTGGTGCCTTTATAAGAAGAGGGAAATTTGGGCCCAGACATATTAGAGGGAAAATAGATGTGAAGACACATTAAAGAAAACAGCCACATGAATCCCGTGATGGATCTACAAGCCACGGAATGGCCAGGATTGCCAGCAACCACCAGAAATAGGCAAGAGGCAGGGAAGGATTTTCCCCGACAGGTTTCCTAGGGATCACGGGCCCGCTGAGACTAATTTAGGACTTCTGTCCTCCAGAACTATGAGACAATTCATCACGATTGTTTCCAGCCACCCAGGATTTGGTGTTATGTTAAGGCAGCCCCTAGGAAACTAATTCACACCCAAATAGCCTTCACTGGGTGAGTGTAAAACAAACTGTGGTACATCCATACGCTGAAATACAACAGGAGCGAATCACGAAGACATTACACTGAGTGAAAGAAGCCAGTCTTCGGAAGTTACATCCTGTGTGATTTCATTTACATAACGGTCTGTTAAAGGCAAGTCTACAGGGACAGGGAGCAGCCCTGCGTCTGCCAGGGCTGGGGTGGGGCCAGAGTTTGACTACAGCGGGGAAGCGTGAGGGAAATTTTTGGAGTCACAGAACTGCTCTGTGTCCTCATGGTGGGTGTGGTTACATGAGTCTATGTATGGGTTAAAATGCGTAGGGCTGTATGCCTGAAGAGAGTTAATTTTATGGTCTGTTAATTTGGGTATTAAAAAAAAAAAAAGAAAAACACACACACATACACACACAGAGACACACACGCACATACCCAAATAAATATCTTTTTAAAAATACTTTAAAAGTAATTTCCCATCTGGATTTTTTTTTTTTTTTTTTGCGCCAGAAAAGCTGCTTTGTGAAGGCTCTGCCCCACTAGCCCTTGCATTCTGTGAGTCTGTTCTGTCTGCAGAAGGAGGGAATCCGTCTAGAGCACTTCTTTTCCTCCATCTCAAATTGTGACTCTCGGCACTCCTTTTGTGGCAGTGGGTATGAGGATGGGTTTGGAGAGAACTGGGCTTTTGAAAGCCAGTGGGCTCTGGACCCACACACATAGTCGGTCAATGGGAACGGTTGTGCTTTTGTCTTCTACATTCTGTCTCAAATCCTCCGGATTAGAATAGCTCCTCCCAAGCCAGAGCCGGGCACTCAGGGAGTTCATACAACCCTGGATTCCAGGGCCTGCTCTGGGGCTCACCCATCTGACCCTTTGGCATGTTCCCATGTGGATCGCGGTGGATCCTGGGACGTTGGCTCTAGTGGTCAGCCATTCCAAACAAGGCCCTGGGAGGGGGAGGGTGCCGCAATTGAACTTCTTGATCCTTGTCTGTACATGGATTAGACACAAGGAAATAACAGGAACTCGGAGAAGGGCTATAAATCTATACCTCCTCTGAGGTAGCATGGAAAGAACCCTAAACCATTTGTTTTCACAGACAGGATGATACTTTTGGAAAAGCACTTGGTGGACAACACAGATGGGGAAGTGCCACGGTGACGAGGAAGGTGCTGACCCCCAGCCAGCAGGGCTGGAGGGTAGCATTGAATAATAAGAGGTGCCCTGTACTCGAAGCACGAAACCATCCACGTTTTAGGGCTTGTGCTAAGGACTCTCATCCCCACAACAACCCTGCGAGAGCTGGGCTGTCACTGCCTTGACTGGTGAGGAAACAGAGGCTTTGAGGCATGCCAGGTCACAATGGGAAGAGGTGTCTAAGGTAACAGGGCTGTTCCCTGGCTGGCAACTCCAGTCTTCCAAGTCAACACCCCATGAGAGGACCCTTGAGTCCTGGTATCAGGCCCATTTTGTCTCCCAGCACGTGCCCCAGAGAAGGGGACTGACATCCCTTTTCACAAAGGCTGGTAGAGGTCGCCAAGGGCACCCTGAGTCCTTGCCAATATAGTACAGCACTCAGAAAAAAAAAATTTGATTTTATAGAGTGGAATGGCTTTCTTGAACATTATTTTCTATGTAAATCCAAACTAGAAAAGAAGAGTTGGGCCTCTGTGGTAGAAGGTGGGGGCAGGGGTAGCCTGAGGCTCCCCCAAGGGCTCCCAGAACACCCCAGTGAAGGCCGTTTAGCTGAGGTTCACACTTACTGTGAGAAGTACAGGCGGTGCCATGATCTCTAAGGCTCTGACTTTGGGTTATGAAGAACCAGGGAGGATCCTGGGGGGATTCACGCCTGGGTTATTTGGCCTAGGGCTGAGGAGTGGGCCTCAGGATACAGGTCCCCTGGAGGTGGGCACCGCCTTCCCCACTCTCCTGTCTGGCCAGCCCATGGCAGCCATGAACTGCCACTCACGGGAAAAGAAACACTGTCACCAGGTTACACCTAATGCATTTTATTCTTTAAAGATAAAGCTTACTAAGCTAAAAACTCCCAACAACGCTCCCTTTTTGCTGGCCCTTCTAAAAGGCATCATCTCGTTTTGTTTACCAACAAAGGTTCAATGTTCGAGTTCAGTGTTGGTGTAGGATCGTCAGCCGATGGTCAGGGTCAAGTGCTGTTCACATCGGCATCATCAAACTGACCTCTTTCTCATAGACGTCAGGGATCACGCCCACCGGGGAATTGATCATGTGTACAGTGTTCTTGCTGAACAGCTTGAACTCATAGTGGATGAGCTGTTCCCAAAAGCCGTTATTGGGCCGGATGATGGGGCGGCAAGACTTGGTCCATGTGTGGGCGTCTAGCAGCGACATGGCATGGTACTTCATGAGGTAGGCGAGGCAGAGCGCGGCGGAGCGGCTCACCCCGGCGGCACAGTGCAGCAACGTGCGGCCCTGCTTCATCTCCACGCTGTGGATGTGGTCGGCGATTGGGTCAAAAAAGTCGTAGAGACGTGAGTTTGGAGCATCAGCCACCGGCACCTGTACGTATTGGATATCCTCATAGAAAGTGTTGACCACCTCTACTGACACGTTGATGACCGTGGTGATGTGGTTGCTGGACAGCATGAGTTTGTTGTTGGCCGCCACGCCGTTGCTGATGTACAGGCTGCTGGTTATCTGGGAGAGGCCGTGGACCGAGGGCTGCCGGGCAGCCTGAGCCGGGAGCGGACATGGAGATGTTGTCATCAAGGCGGTGGGCAGTGGTCCTTTCCGGAAGGGTTCGGGGCACCACTCCCGCGCGCAAGTTGAGGAAACAGCAGCGCTGTGAAGTCTCAGTCGAGGGTCTGGGGTACAGAAGACCAGTCACTGGTCACCACCCCCCCCCCGGGGGCGTCACAATCCCTTTTTGTCCGGCCCACGGGTTTCCGTGGTGGGAGCAACTGGCCACAGGGAGGATTTGGCCACCATGCCAGGTCGTCAAAGAAACCCCAGATCTCTTTTTATCTCTCTTCGTAGTTGCTCACTTTGCAAGCCTTAATTCTTATCTGCTTGACGTTTTAGAACATTCTTTTTTTTTTTTTTTATGATTTTCTCTGATTTTTTTAAGATATTATTTTAGCACTTTTTTTTCCCAGTTTATTTATTTTCAGAAAAACAGTATTCATTATTTTTTCATCACACCCAGTGCTCCATGCAAGCCGTGCATTCTAATACAAGATACCTAGTACATGTTTCAACGGTTGGCTCACACTGAACACACTATCTATCAATGCTTCTATTTTATTGGTGTGGAAGAACAGGGCATAGACTTTTTCTAGAAAGTAGCTAGATGCAGGTTTGGTTGGGCTGGGTGGCCTGCCCTGATAATTCTTTGTCGACTGTAGCCCTAGAGCTATACTCCTGCATACAAAACACATCAGAACTGGTCAGATGAATATTGCTGACTCATAAATCGCCCTTTACCTATCATTAAGTTGGTCTGTGGTGGACAGTTTTGATGAATTAAGCTATGTCCCCATCCATTTGAGCACACAGCCCAAACGATTTGTCACCTGATTCGACTTCATTACCTGGGAGACAACAGCTCAGATTATCTTGTCTTTCTTCAAAAAAGAATGCCCACATGCTTTTGTAAACTGTAAGCCCTCTTGACTGCCATCGGTCTCTCCTTGGTAATATTAAACATTCTGGAATAACAACGCTCCCTCATGATTGGGACAAAAATAGGTATTTAAAATGTTATCTGAGATTTACATTTCCTCTCAGCTAAGATTTTTGTGGTGTTCTGTGACTACGAGCAGAGACAACCTGTTTAGTAATGGTCAGAGGAATGATAACCTCAGAAGACAATGCCCTTTTCTTTCTCTTGATTGGCATAATCAGATTATTTTGCATTGCTTAAATGGTCAGCGCCCACAATTCTATCTGGAGGAAAACAGAGCACAAACTATCAAGTAAATATGAAAACTGTCTATTGGGGATAGTTTCTTTGGGCTAAAATTACTGAAAAGGGTTTAGCTTAACGTTTAAGATATGGCAACATGACGAGATTTGTAAGTCTATGGAATGATATGGAACACCCTAAAGAGTAATATTAGAGTCTAGTTATTTCCTATGTAGAGGCTTCTTAAACTTTAAAAATGTAGTAAAATTAACCAAAGGAGGGGCGCCTGGGTAGCTCAGTGGGTTAAAGCCTCTGCCTTCGGCTCAGGTCATGATCCCGGGGTCCTGGGATCGAGCCCCACATTGGGCTCTCTGCTCAGCGGGGAGCCTGCTTCCCTTCCTTTCTCTCTCTGCCTGCCCCTCTTCCTACTTGTGATCTCTGTCTGTCAAATAAATAAATAAAATCTTAAAAAAAAATTAACCGAAGCAATTTCATACACTGTTCTCAAGGACAAGCATGACTCATATTAAATAGATTCATTTATTTATTCTTTCAACCAATATTCTGTGACGCCCTTTCTTTCTGAGGGATGTTGGATGTCTTAAAACTCCATCATGGGGTTTCTTCTAGGTGAGTGAGGAGTTGATGTTTTCTCCTCCTGAGTATGGAAACAGGTTGCTTTTGATTCCCACTTATCTCTACTTTTCCTTATCTTTTTAAAAGATTTTACTTTATTTTTTAAGATTTTATTTATTTATTTGAGAGAGAGAATGAGAGAGAGAGAGAGCATGAAAAGAGGGAGGGTCCGAGGGAGAAGCAGACTCCCTGCCAAGCAGGGACCCTGTTGCGGAACTGGATCCCAGGACTCCAGGATCATGACCTGAGCTGAAAGCAGTTGCTTAAACGACTGAGCCACCCAGGTGCCCTAAAGATTTAAAAAAAATTTTTTTAAAGATTTTATTTATTTATTTGACAGACAGAGATCACAAGTAGGCAGAGAGCCAGGCAGAGAGATAGAGGGGGAAGCAGGCTCCCTGCTAAGCAGAGAGCCCAATGCGGGGCTCAATCCCAGGACACTGGAATCATGACCTGAGTGGAAGGCAGAGGTTTTAACTCACTGAGCTACCCAGGCACCCAAGATTTTACTTTTTAGTAACCTCTACACCCAATGTGGGGCTTGAGCACACAACCCCAAGATCAAGAGTCGCATGTTCCACTGACTGAGCCAGTCAGGTGCCCCAACTTTTCTTTATTATTTAGGGAAGAGAATATATAAGGGGCTTCCCAAGGACACAGTCTCTTCCTGCCACTGGAAGAGACCCTGGAGGTCAAGAACTAGTTATCATTCGGATTTCTCAATTCAGTAGTCAAGGCCCTCACCAATCTGATCTAAGCCTGCCCTTTAAGTCTCATTTATTCATTTATTCACCAAATTTTTATGAAGACTATATCGTTTGCCAGGCATTTTCATCCATATAAATCTTCAGTTCTGACCAAACAAATCAAATGTTCTTGGCAAATACAAAATATCCATTCTTGCTTCCTTATTTTTGCTCACGCCACTTCTCTCTCTTGAGAAAATTTCTTGCTCCTGTCTGCCTACTGAATCCTATCCAGGCCTCAAGACTCAGCTTGATTAATTTAAAAAAGCATCAGCTGAACATTCAATCTGTGTCAAGTACGGTTGTAGCCTTGTGTAGATTCAACACAACACACACAGGCCCAGCTATCAAAGAGCTCAGAGTTTGGTCAGAGAGATAGATAATCATAAAAGAGTCCAGAAGAGAGAAGGATTCATTGTTTTATGCGTGTGTGTTTGGGGACAGAAGGCTGGAGGGGGATGTCATGAAAAGCTTCACAGAAAAGACGATCTGGAACAAAGCTTTTTGTTCATTTGTTGGTTTTTATTATTTATTGTTTATTCTGTCCAAGTTTTCATCTTGTAAAATTTCAAATCTACAGAAAAGCTGCGAGAATAGAACAATGAGGAGTCACTTATCCTTCACCTAGAATTCCTCTATTGTTAATACCACGTTCCTTTTTTTCTCTCTCTTTAGATATACCAACACACATATTTATTTGTTCCTTGTTTCTTTTTGCTGAACCCTGGATTGTTAACTGCAGATTTAGCAAACAACACTTTAGCAGTTCAGCATTCAGCATGTATCTCCTAGGGGCAAATGCATTCTCTTACATAACCTCCACACAATGGTCATACTCAGGAAATGGAACACTGACCTAACACCATTATCTAATATATAATACATACTTAAAAATTCACTGATCTTCCCAATAATGTTATTTGTAACTGCTTTTTTTTTTTGCCCCACTTGGATCCAGGATGAAATCGAGGATCACACGCTGCATTCCCTTGTCACGCTTCTTCAGCAACTTTTCATTTGAAACACTTTCTGTGTCTTTGGTTTGGTGTGGCTTGGTTTGGTCTTTCCGGACATCGACACTTTTGAAGAGTCCTGGCCAGTTTTGCCAAATAACTTCCAATGTGGACGTGTTTGATCATTCCTTTGGTATTAGATATAGGTGAAATGGTTTTGGCAAGAATACTACCAGAATGTGACATTCTCGGTCCATGGCAGTGGAGACATCGGCGACGTGTTTGTCCCATTGATGATGATAATTTTGACCACCTGGTTAAGGTGACATTAGCTAGCTTTCTACATTGTTCAAAAGTCACTTTCACTCTTTCTAATTAATAAGGAATATGTAGGGTGGTGTTGCAGGAAGTCATCAAGAGGACATAACTCCCGGTTGAACTACAAGTTGGACCTGGGGATCAGAGGCTCCTAATCTCCTTGCCTGCCCTTGGAATGTGCACTCTGCTTGCCTTCCCTGCACCGGAAGCTGCTGCAAGGACATAGCCTTGAGATAGTAATGTGGTGTTGAGACCATTGAACAGTATATATGGCTGTACCCAGTTAAGGACTTTATATATATAAACTTTTAAGATTCTGGTGGGTGGGTGTGGAGATCTACTCATCTTGCAGTCACCCTAGATAAATTGTATAAGTTTCCTTGTTTGTTAAAGCTGCCAGCTACTAATTGGGAGCGGTCTGCCTCTTTCTTTGGTCTCTCCTTGCCCTGCGTCTACAGGGGCTAGTTTGCGAACCAACAGGTAGTACTCTGAGTTTGTGGGACTGTCTTTGGAATAGACCTTGAAGGATGAACACATGTTTTCCAGGCAGACAAGAAGGGGGGAATATTCTAGACAGAAAGGGAAATATCTGCAAGGGCACAAAGGTGTGAAATGGTGTCAGGAGGAAAGAGAACAACATCTCAGTTACTAGAACCTTCCGAGTGAGGCAGGAGAAGTGGTAGATGCAGTGACTGGAGGAGCCGGCAGCCAAGATGGATTTGTGGAGGGGGCCGTTCAGTGGGGAGCAAGGCAGCTCTCAAGGGAATGAGGGCTGTCACAGTAGCCTTTGGTGAGCAATGACTAATCTATCGCCGACTCTCTTCTGACAAGGAAGCTGGATCAAATCCAAATATAGTTCATTTCCTCAAGTGTACACAGGGGCCAGGCCACAGAAGAGAATGGAATATGGAACTTCCTCTCAGTTCAGGAGCATTTGGTGTTTTTGAGGGCGGCCAGGGAAGGCAAGAGGCTGAGAATGGAGGTAACATGTTTACACTGAAGGGTGGTGGTGGTGAGAAAACCTAGAGGAGTATGGGATGAGGGTACAGGGGAGCTGTAGCGAAAAAGAGCTGCATGCTATGTTGTCTGATGGACAGGTAGTACAAGTGGTCCCCAGCAGCAGGCCCTCAGGCACAGGCGGGAGCTGGCCTCCCTGAGTCTCCTGCACAGAGTTGTTCTGGGTTAATTCCATTTCCAAGTGCGAATGAGTCATTGGCACCGCCGTCTTTAGCCAGCAGCCAAGCAGCTCCCTAGTACTTGCTGCTGTGTTCAGTCTGGTCCTTGGTTTCTGGACAGTTATGGGATATGATAGATATGAATGTGGAAATCTTTAACACCCTCCAGTCCAGAATACAGGTAATAGGAGAAAATGATTATGACTTATTCATTAAGTGAAAAAAATCCAGTTTGTAAAAACCTGGGTACTTTTTCATAAAGGTGAAATATACACATATTATATTCATCATGTATATGTATCATATGTATATTGAATACCATTTTGAATTCTGTACGTGGAAATATTAGTTACCTAAAGCAATCCTGGGTGTATAGTAAGAATTCAATAAATGTTAGATATTCTTTATATTAGTATTATATTATTATTATTTATATTAGTATTATATGTCAGTGGGGGAGGTCTGATTATTCTTTTCTTTTTTTACATTGTCTATATTCTTCAAGTTTCCTAAAATAATATGTGTTCTTTTTATAATTAGGAAAAAAATCAAAATGTATTTTTAAAAATATTTTGTTTATTTGAGAGAGAGTGAGAGAGCACACATGAGCAGGGGGAGGGGCAGAGGGAAAGGGAGAAGCAGACTCCCTGGCTAAGCAGAGAGCCCAATGTGGGACTCGATCCCAGGACCCTGGGATCATTCATGACCTGAGCTGAAGGCAGACGCTTAACTGACTGAACCACCCAGGCATCTTCAAAATATATCTTAACTTCATCAGCAGATAATCTCTTTTTGCGGCCTATAAAACTTGCAAAGATGAAAAATGGGTAACACTCCATGGTGACAAGATTCAGAGAAATGGGCTCTCTCCTCCATTCCTGGGGTTGGAGATGGGGGAGAGAAACACTGACCAAACCGTATGGTGGTGAAGACAGTAGAGCAGTGAAAACTCTCCCTGTGCTGGTGGCAGCAAAGGTGGTATGACCACTCTGGAGACCAATTTGGCAATACCCAGTAAAGCTAAAGTCTGCACCATACCCTGCGCCCCAGCAATTCCCCCCAGGCAGAAACTCTGGCTCACATACACCAGAAGATATTTACAATGGCATTGATTGCAATTTGCTTATAATAGTGAAAAAATGGAGACATAATGTCTACCAAGGAAATGAAAATCTGATGACATGACGTATAATGAACACCATACAAACGGCCATAAAAACAAATGAACTCAAGCTACGTGTGCAAACCCGGAGAAGCCCCAAATGTATAATGCTCTACAAAAAAAAGCAAGTTGCAGGAGAAAATGTGCAATATGCAGTTTAAAAACAAGTAGAACGGTACCATGTATTACTTATGCATATATATACCTTTACGCATATATGCGTATGTATATATATACATATGTGTGTGTCTGTGTCTTCTATACATATATGGAAGTGAAAGTGAAAAGCCTGTATGAGACTTAGAAACACCAAACTGAGGCCAGTGATTCCTTCAGGGAAAGAATAGGATCTGGGAGGGCTAGATAAGGCATTTCAATATGTCTTAATATTTTATTTTGTTAAGAAAATAGATCTGAAGCAAATATGGCAAAATGTTAAAGTCTGACAAACTGGATCCTGGGTACCTAGGTATTTATCATCCTATCCAGCAGACTTTGGGATTGCCTGAAATATTTCATAATAAAAATGAATGGGGAAAAATACACACGTGCTTTGAACCAGCAATTTCCCTGCTGGTAATTTATTTATTTATTCTAAGGAAATCCTCACAAATGTGTGCAGAGATTTACCTACCAATATGTTCATTGTAAGAATTACTTACAATATAAGAGCTGGAAGAAACCTAATCTAGCAATAAGGATTTGTTTAACTAGATTAGTAAGCTTCCATAAGGTAAAATATAATTCAGTTCTTAAAATGATTACCTAGAAGAATATTTATTGGTATGGAGAAATTTCATACTCTTTTGTTAATAAAGAATACTATAAAACAGTGTGATCTCAATTTATAAAACAAAGTAACACCTATTTATCTGTGCAGGTAAATTCATGAATAGAGAAAAGCAAAGAAAGAGACATACAAAAATGTCCACAGTCACTACCTCTGAGCAACGTTACTACAGATGCTTTTCATTTCCCGGATTTCCCTGAAATTTATATAATAAGTATGTAATGGTCTTAAAATTAGCAAAACTACATATTTTAAAAAGAGACTAGTAAAAGGGTTTTTGTGAGTAGTATTATGGAACGGGACCAAAAGTGGATAAAGAAGAAGAGACAAAAGGAAGAGAGATTTAGAAGGTATCATTAAGGTGTGCCTGGGTGGCTCAGTTGGTTAAGTGTCTGCCTCGGGCTGGGGTCATGTTTTCAGGGTCCCGGGATCAAGCGCCACATCAGGCTCCCTGCTCAGCAGGAAGTCTGCTTCTCCCTCTCCTTCTGCCCCTCCCCCTGCTCATGCTCTCTCACTCTTTCTAAAAAATAAATAAATAAATAAGGTATAATCGACAAGATTTTCTAACACATTAAGAGGAGAGGGGGAAAGGAGCAGCATGATGATCACTTGCTGTTTCCCGACTTAGGCAGCTGGGTAGCTAAAGATGCTATTCCCTAAAACAAGAAATGCAGGAGGAAGATCAGCTTCTGCCTGAAAAATGAGCGAGGAGTACAGTTTGGACCAGGATGAGATTGAGAAGCCCCAGCACTTTGTAGCAGACAGTTTGGGGCTCTTAGACTCCCTCCATTCCCTCCTGTCTTCTCAACAGGAGCCTGGATGCTCAGGTACTCATGGCTCTCCACACAATCGTATGCTTCTATGCTGCCATTCTGTTTCTGGAGTGTCAAGGTGAATGGATTCTGAGAAATCTAGACCATTCTTCTTGCCAGGGACAGATTTAGGCATGGGCACCTTACTAAACTCTGGCAAATGATGTGCTAAGGAAGTCTCCTGGGGGCTTCTGGGAAAGGTTTCCTGGCTCCTAAGAAAGAGACAGTGGTATCAGTAATCCCCTTTTCTTCCTCAGAACAGGCCTTTCTGGCTGTAATACCCAGATCTCAGCAGTCATCTTGCAGCTATGGGGGAAGAAAAAACTGGGGTCCTTGATGGCACCGTCAAGATTCTTTAACAACCAGCCCCAGAACCTGCCTACCTCTAGACTTCCTGTTATATAGGATAATAAACTATCTTACTCTGTAAGCTTTTGAGTCAGAATTTTCTCACACACACACACACACACACACACACACACACAGATACACACATCTTTACCAAAGTTAAAAAGAATATTTAAGATGGTCTAAAGTAAAACACGCGCCTTGCAACATATCTGAAATTACTCTGGTACCACAGAAAGATAAGATAAGTCATCTTCCAGAAGAGATGAAACAATATGTCAGTGGGCCTATGGGAATGCTGGGCAAGAAAGACAGATATATGGGTTATGATGGTGTGTTCAGAAAAACAAAAATACTTCAAGTCAGAAATCTCGATGGTAGACATCAATTTTCAAGCATTGATTTTTTAAAAAGATTTTATTTATTTATTTGATAAAGATCACAAGTAGTCAGAGAGGCAGGCAGAGAGAGAGAGAGGAGGAAGCAGGCTCCCCGCTGAGCAGAGAGCCCAATGTGGGGCTGGATCCCAGGACCCTGAGATCATGACCTGAGCTGAAGGCAGAGGCTTTAACCCACTGAGCCACCCAGCTGCCCTCCAAGCATTGATTTCTGAGAGAGACACTCCTCATGCTGGCAGTACAACGCCATGTGCTCCAGGTTGAGTTGTTTTGGAGCATCCTCCATGATTCTTTAGAATGAGTTGTGGTTGTAGAGATTCTTTTGTTTAAAGATGGATAATAAGTAATGCTGGGGAAATTAATGAGTATCATATTTAAATAATTAAACTTTATGTATTAGCAAATTTTTTCACTTGGTAATATATCTTGGATAGCTTTCCCTGTTGACCTCATTTTTTGAAAGTCTGTATGGTACTCCATAGTATGGATATACCATACATTACTTGACCATTATCTCCTTGATTGGTATTTAAGATGTGGAAGGGTTCAGAATATGTCAACCCTAAATATGCCCCTTTGGTATGTTGGTTATGTTGGGGAGGAAGAAATTTTTCTTCTACCCTTTGAGGTTTTCCATCTGCTTTAAGGATTAAGTTGACACGAGCTAGATTAACAGGAGAAAAGAACAAAAGTTTATTGCGTGTGCATGGAGACCCACTAATGATATGCAGGCCTAAAAAAATGGCCAAGGCAAGAAGGAAGTTTTTATTTCTTTCAGACAAAGAGACACTGAATCTTTGAGGAATTGACAGGACAAGAAAACTGAACTTCGAGAGCTTCAGTTCTTAAGGAATTCTAAACAGAGTCAGGGCTTTAGTAGGAAATTAGTAAAAAGTAACAAGGGTTGTTTATGCAGGCTTCTGGGCTCTAAATTTCCTATCTCTGGTGATAAGGATGTCTCTTTACCTCCTGGTACAAGGAGGGCACCTTTCACATGGGACATTTATTTCTTGCTTTCTGTAGACAAGGGTGGGTAGTGGGGGAGGAGGGTACAGACTATTCTTTTGGTTTTAGCTGTTTCTAAAGTAAGTTTAATTTATAATAATCAAGATACCAAAGTGGTATATTTTGGGATGACTTGCCCTTGGTCCCTAGAGTTAGTCTGAGTTAAAGGTACTTGAGAAACAGCCAGTGTGAGAACACTCTAACCCTCCTTTGTCCCCTGAAAGCAGGAGATAAATCTCCCATGTGAATGGTACCATTCCTGTAACAGGAAGGCAGAAGGCATCCTTATCCCTGCAGACAGGGAATTTAGGAGCAAGAAGACTGTACAAAAAAACCTTGTTCTCCTTCACCATTTTACTACCCCTAGCCCAACGTCCTTTGTCTTATCAATTCCTCACAAATTTATCTATCTATCTATTCATTTATTTACTTATTTATTTATTGTGTAAGAGGTATAAAAGCTTCCTGCTTTGGTCACTTCTTTAAATCTCATGTCTTTGTGGGGCTTCTGTACATCCATATGTAATTAAATTTGTTTGCTGCCATTATGCTGTCTTTTTATTATAGAGTGGTCTCAGCCAAGAACTGAGAAGGGTAGAGGTAAAATTATTTTTCCTCCCCTATGAACATTTTCAATTATTTTCTATTATCAACAGTGGTGCAATGAAAATCCTTGTACATACATTTTTGTGCATTTATATGATTCAGCATGATAAATTCCTAGATGTAAAATTGCTGGGGCAAAGGGTATGTACACTTTATATTTGAATTATCACTGCCAAATTGCCCACTGAAAAACCTGTATCAATTTGCATCCTACGAAATGTGTATGAAAACATGTATCTCCATACATTCTTCAATCTTGTATACCAATCTTTCTCATTTTCACTAATTTAACAGAGAAAGCAGGACATCTTGTTGTTCTTTTAATTTTTATTTCATTCGTTATTACCAAATTAGAGCATCAATTTTATAGATGCATTGGTCATTTATATATCTTTATTTCTGAATTACTAGTTAATATCACTCATCAATTTTTTTCCTACTCTTTTATTAACAATCTACAAGAACTCTTAAAATAGTAAGACTTTTGGGGTGCCTGGGTGGCTCAGTCATTAAGGGTCTGCCTTTGGCTCAGGTTGTGATACCAGGGTCCTGGGATCGAGTTCCATATCAAGCTCTTTGCTCAGCGGGGAGCCTGCTTCTCCCTCTCCCACTCTCCCTGCTTGTGTTCTCTCTCTCATTGTATCTCTCCTTATCAAATGGATAAATAAAATCTTTTAAAAATATAGCAAGACTTATAATCCTTTCTCTGTTGCATATGTTAGACATATTTTCTCCTAATCTATTGTTCTTTTTTAAAATTTTGTTTATTTGTATCTTTTGCTCCAAGAAAATTTTATTTTTTAAAAGATTTTATTTATTTATTTCAGAAAGAGAGAGAGAGAAAGAATGAGTGGGGAGAAAGACAGAGGGAGAGGGAGAAGCAGGTCTCCACTAAGTAGGACCCCGGGATCATGATCTGAGCCAAAGGCTGCCACCCAACCAACTCAGCCACCCAGGCTACCCAAATTTTAAAAATTGTTATGTTGTTTAATCTTTAAATTCTCCATATGGAAAACCCAAAAGACTTCACCCCCAAACTACTAGAACTCATACAGCAATTCAGCAACGTGGCAGGATACAAAGTCAATGTACAGAAGTCAGTGGCTTTCTTATACACTAACAATGAAAATACAGAAAGGGAAATTAGAGAATTGATTCCATTTACTATAGCACCAAGAACCATAAGATACCTGGGAATAAACCTAACCAAAGAGGTAAAGGATCTGTACTCGAGGAACTACAGAACACTCATGAAAGAAATTGAAGAAGACACAAAAAGATGGAAGACCATTCCATGCCCTTGGATCAGAAGAATAAACATTGTTAAAATGTCTATACTCCCTAGAGCAATCTATACTTTTAATGACATTCCAATCAAAATTCCACTGGTGTTCTTCAAAGAGCTGGAGCAAATAATCCAAAAATTTGTATGGAATCAGAAGAGACCCTGAATTGCTAAGGAAATGTTGAAAAACAAAAATAAAACTGGGGGCATCACATTACCTGATTTCAAGCTTTACTACAAAGCTGTGATCACCAAGACAGCATGATACTGGCATAAAAACAGACACATAGACCAGTGGAACAGAGTAGAGAGCCCAGATATGGACCCTTAACTCTATGGTCAAATAATCTTCGGCAAAACAGGAAAAAATATACAGTGGAAAAAAGACAGTCTCTTCAATAAATGGTGCTGGGAAAACTGGGCATCTATATGTAGAAGAATGAAACTCGACCATTCTCTTACACCGTACACAAAGATAAACTCAAAATGGTTAAAAGACCTCAACGTGAGACAGGAATCCATCAGAACCCTAGAGGGGAACATAGGCAGTAATCTCTGCGATATCAGCCACAGCAACTTCTTTCAAGATATGTCCCCAAAGGCAAAGGAAACAAAAGTGAAAATAAACTTTTGGGACTTCATCAAAATCAAAAGCTTCTGCACAGCAAAGGAAAAAGTCAAAAAAACAAAGAGGCAACCCACGGAATGGGAGAATATTTTTGCAAATGACAGTACAGACAAAAGGCTGATATCCAGGATCTATAAAGAACTCCTCAAACTCAATATACACAAAACAATCACATAAAAAAAATGGGCAGAAGATGTGTACAGACACTTCTCCAATGAAGACATACAAGTGGCTATCAGACGCATGATAAAATGTTCATCATCACCAGCCCTCAGGGAGATTCAAATTAAAACCACATTGAGATATCACCTTACACCAGTTAGAATGGCCAAAATTAACAAGACAGGAAACAACCTGTGTTGGAGGGGATGTGGAGAAAGGGGAACCCTCTTCCACTGTTGGTGGGAATGTAAGTTGGTGCAGCCTCTTTGGAGAACAGTGTGGAGATTCCTCAAGAAATTAGAAATAGAACTTCCCTATGACCCTGCCATTGCACTACTGGGTATTTACCCCAAAGATATAGATGTAGTGAAAAGAAGGGCCATCTGTATCCCAATGTTTATAGCCGCAATGGCCATGGTTGACAAACTGTGGAAAGAACCAAGATGCCCTTCAACGGACGAATGGATAAGGAAGATGTGGTATACACTATGGAGTATTATGCCTCCATCAGAAAGGATGAATACCCAACTTTTGTAGCAACATGGACGGGACTGGAAGAGATTATGCTGAGTGAAATAAGTCAAGCAGAGAGAGTCAAGTATCATATGGTTTCATTTATTTGTGGAGCATAGCAGATAGCATGGAGGACATGGGGAGTTAGAGAGGAGAAGGGAGTTGGGGGAAATTGGAAGGGGAGGTGAACCATGAGAGACTATGGACTCTGAAAAACAATCTGAGGGATTTGAAGTAGCTGGGGGGGGGGTTGGAGGTTGGAGTACCAGGTGGTGGGTATTATGGAGGGCATGGATTGCATGGAGCACTGGGTGTGGTGCAAAAATAATGAATACCGTTATGCTGAAAATAAATAAAAAATAAATTTTAAAAAAAAGCAAAAAAAAATCTGTAAATTCTCTTTTGAAGCTTCTGGGTTTTTGTCTTCCTTAGGAACACTTCCCAACACCAAAATTTAAACAAATGTTTCTTTTATTTACTTCCAGACTGTCACAGTTTTGTTTTTAGATTTAGGTTTTTTCCTTAAAAAAACCTTTTTGAGGAAAATGTCAAACTTACTGTGATGCTGTGATTTATATTAAGAAAGATATATGGTCTTTATCCCTGTTTCTGGCATAGAGCTCCTAAAACCCTTGGATTCCCCTAAATAATAAGAGTAATAAAGGTGAAATAGGTGTCTTTTATTATTCATATAGCAAGACCCTTTCAAGAACACCTGAGTTTCTGTTAATAAGATTACTTTTGGAAAGTCCCTAGATATCCCAGGGAGGAGGGTTTTTTGCCAGGGGCACCAACCTTGTGATTAAAAGGTTAGGATTTTGAATCCCCCATGCTCCTCCTGGTCCCACACTCCCACCTCTAGCAGAGGAGAGAGATTGAAGGTTGAAATAATCACCAGTGACCAATGATTTAAGCAATGGTGCCTAGGTAATGAAGCCTGCATAAAACCCTGAAAGGACTAGACTGGGAGAGCTTCTGGGTTGGTGAACACATGGAAATTTGGGGAGACTGGCACACCTGGAGAGGGCCTGGAAGCTCCTCCCACTTTCCCTATACCTTACTCTATACATCTCTTCCATCTGGCTGCTCTGAGTTACATGCTTTCCTAGTAAACTGGTGATCTAGTGAGCACCATGTTTCTGAGTCCTGTGAGCTGCTCTAGCAAAGTAAACAAACCCAGGGCAGAGTTTGCTGGAACCTCAGATCTATAGCCTGTTGGTCAGAAGCACAGGTAATAACATGGATTTGTGATTTTGGCATTAATTTTCCCTTTAGATCTCGCCAATCCCAGTCCCTGACTTAGAGATAACTATTAATAATTAGATAAGTTTCCTCTCAGATCTTTTACTGGATATTTACAAACACACAGACTATTACTGAAATTGGAAGGAATACTGAAGATGGCCTGAGGTAAAAACTAGGTCATAAAATGCCATCTTAAAGTTGGTTTATGTATGTGCATGTGTGTATCCATAAGAGTTTACCCTTTGGTTTTGTGTATTTTTATCATTTTTTAACTTTTTAATTTATAATTGTGGTAAAATATACCTAAGAAATTTTACTATTTTAGCCATTTTTATGTCTACAAGTCAGTAGCATTAAGTACAGTCACGTTGGTGGCCAGCCATCAGTACTATCCATCTCCAGAACTTTTTTGTCATCCCAAACTGAGACTCTGTCCCCATTATGCAATAACTCCATATTACCCCTCCCCCAGCTCGGGGCAACCACCATCCTAATTTCTGTCTCTATGAATTTGCCTATTCTAGGTACCTTATATAAGTGGTATCATATTTGTCTTTTTATGTCTGGCTTGTTTCACTTAGCATAATGTCCTCAATGTTCATCTATGTTGTAGTATGTATTAGAATTTCATTCATTTATTATTTATTTATTTATTAAGATTTTATTTTTAAATACTCTCTACACCCAACGTGGGTCTTGAACTTATAACTCCAAGATCAAAAGTCGCATGCTCTGCAGACTGCGCCAGCCAGGCACCTGAATTTCATTCATTTTTAAAGCTGAACAATATTGTTTTTTATGTATAGCCTACTTTGTGTTTATCCATTCTTCTCTGGATGTGCGCTTGTGTTGTTTCCATCTTTTGGCTATTGTGATTAAGGCTTCTATGAACACTGATGTTCAAGTATGTTTGTGTCCCTATTTGAGTATGTACCCAGTAGGATTGGTGGGTTGTATCATAACTCTATGTTCAATTTTTAAGGCATCACCACACTGGTTTTGTGTATTTTAAACATCTACATTTATTTTCACTGGGGTTTTGCCCGAGATTGTATCAGTTTTACTTATTAATCTGGTGGGAATTTATGCCTTTAGACAATCATTACTTTAGAAAACATAGTATGTTTAGGTCCTCTTTTCTGTCCTTCCATAAAGTGTATACTTCTGTTTTTAGAAGACTTACTTCATGGTGAATTCTGGGTATTTTGTGAGTTTCATGGCTATCATGAATGGTACCTCTTTTTCATACTTCCCTCCCTTCCTCTTTCCCTCTTCCCCTTCCCCCTCTCCTTTCATTCCTTTGGCTAACACAAGATGGCCCTTAACTAATACAGATGACTTCTTCATTGCTTATTCTGTTTCAGTGACAAAAATGTCTCAACCACCGCGGCTGGTAGTTTTGACCAGGGACCTTAGTAGGTATGAAGCTAAGAAACAAAAGCCTTTTAGCCAGTGGACTCATTGGTGCTAATAAGCCAATTCATTTGCTAATGCTTAAAGTGAAATATGGCCCAGACAGAAAATCTGAGAAATTCATAAAGGAATTTTTCCTGTTAGGGTCTGTAATCAAAGGAGAGAGACTGATACAAAGCGAAGGTCCAAGCGAAGCTTTATTTTGCGCCAAGCATCGAGAATCAAACCAACCGGTTGGGGTCATCTCTTACAAAGAGGCAACGACCCTTCCCAGTTTCACAGACTAACTTTTATAGAGGTGGTTGAGCCTGGCTTATACACAGGTGGCCAATGAGATTGCAATACACAGGGAAAACTGCACAGTCATGCTAGGTAGGCAATGTGGGTGGCCAATTGAATTTCAGTTTACCATAGTAAATATATGCACGCCCTAGTGATTGGATGTCTCCACCCGGCCTGGCCCGCCCTTGTATCTGGGCTTTGCAAGTAAGTTCCTCTGGGAGGGGCAGGGTCAATCTAAGTTCACAACCAAATGGCTCCCTCTGGCTAACCAGGCCCTTACATTCCCAATTAATGAAAAAAAATTAGAATTACGATGTTGGAAATTGGAATAAAATGTTAAGGTATGTGTTCATATATTTCACATCTAAATTGTATAACTTGAAAATGATTTCTTTATTCAATCCCATAGGAAGATTTTTATGTTAAGCTATTTATGATGCGATCAGAAATTGTTGTATAGCAAGATACAGTTCCGCTTCCAGTGGTACCTACACTGTAAACTCATTGAGTGAACAGGATCTGAGGATACAAATCTTTCTTCATCTCCCATAATGTCTAACACAATGCCTTGCTTTTGGTAGGTACTCATACATAAGTGCTCAGTTTATGAAAGGAAGATGATTTTCACAAGGAAAATGCCTTTTTTAGAAGATTTATTTATTTATTTGAGGTAGAGTGAGCGAGCATACAAGCAGAGGAGCAGTAGAGGAAGAGGGAGAGGCAGGCTTCCCCTGAGCTGGGAGCCCAACCCAGGGCTCGATTCCAGGACCCTGAGATCATGACCTGAGCCAAAACCAAGAGTCTGACACTCAGCCAACTGCACTACCCAGGCATCCAAGGAAAAGTAGACTGCTTTCTGTAGGGCTTTTTTGATCCAAGGAAAAGTAGACTGCTTTCTGTAGTTTTTTTTTTTAAGATTTTATTTATTTATTTGACAGACAGAGATCACAAGTAGGAAGAGAGGCAGGCAGAGAGAGAGAAAGGGAAGCAGGCTCCCTGTGGAGCAGAGAGCCTGATGCGGGGCTCAATCCCAGAACCCTGAGATCATGACCTGAGCCAAAGGCAGAGGCTTTAACCCACTGAGCCACCCAGGCGCCCCTCTGTAGGGTTTTTTTGACCTACAGTTTGGCTGAGATATTCTTACTTTCTTAGCTATATTTTATAGGAATATAACTGAAATAAACAATGCCATTAATATTCCCTTTCTTACCACTTGAGTGATTTAGGTTAAAAAAAAAAAAAGGAAAGTGAAAGATTTTGGAACCAGACAAAAAATTGAAATGTGTATTTTCTTGACCATAGGAGCTGGAAATCAACAATATTGAAGGAGAACATTTTAGTTGTCCAAAAGGTGTAATCATTAAACGTATAATGATTTAGAATAACATAGTATACAAATTATTTTATCTATATGGGCATATTCTCCAAGCCCATGTAAACCTCAAGAGTGATACAGCTCTCTCGCTAGGTAAATGTCTGACCTTGAGCAGATTCTTAAAAGAGCTGAACCTTGGTTTTCCCATCTGTAATATAGGAGCATTGTTAGGGTTTCATTCAGCTTTAATTAAAACCAATGTTAATGTTATATGGTAAAATCAGATATCAGATCTTGACAAAGAAGTGAGTCCTCCAGGGTAAAAAGTTATTTACAGATTTCAAGTCAATAAATATGCACATGATATAATTTAGTAGTCAGATGGACTCTAGCCACCAAAGAAGTTTCCTAAGCAAGGTGGTGAGATTTAGGGCCTGGGAGACTTCCTTCCTCCCATCTCTTTATATTTTCCTGTCAAATACATGCTTGCACTTTAAACTGTCAACTAGTTCTATAAAGCATTGTTATGAAAAACCACTTTTACTTTTTACATGATTATTTTGGTACTTTCCTCCTTCTCTCTAGATCAGTGCCATCCAATACAAACAAAACCCAAGCCACATGCATAATTTAAAATTTTCTGATAACCACGTTAAAAAAGTAAAATCTAACATGTGCAAATAATTTTAATAATACATTTTATTGAACTCAATAGATCCAAAACATCATCAATTTATCATGTAATCAATACAAGAAATCGCTGAGATAGCTTACATTTACTAAGTCTTGGAAGTCCAGTGTGTGTGTTACACTTAGGGCACATTTCAAGTCACATTAGAGCACATTTCAACTCTAAAGTTTCATTGGAAATACTTATTCTATATTTAGATTTCATAAAATTTACTATCAAAAAAGTAGATTCACGTGCTCAAGTTATTCCAAACATTAAATTAAGAATTTCCCAATAACTTGACTGAATGTCCAATTTTTAAAATTTAAATTAGACTAAGTTAAATTAAATTAAACCAACATTTAAAAAAATCGGTTTCTAATTTCCATATTTCCAGTGCTCAATATTCCCAGGTGGTCAGTGACTACCATATTGAACAGAGAAGTTTTAGGTAACATGTTTTCATTACTATTTCTTTATTTTTCATTTTTAGGCATGCATGAACAATGATCCTTCCACCGTGAAGGATGGAGAAGTGGGGAGGAGTAAATCAAATGCATGGGATTAGGTCTCCCTTTTGGTGCTGTAATCAAATTATTACATTTAAATAACTTGATCATAATTGTTTCTTTCTATAAGAAATTTGGACTGAAAAATATTTTAATGCTCAGCTTGATTTCATGACCAAATTTATGTGAAGTGCTAGGTACATATAACTAATAGAACTTGGGATGAGGCACGGCAGATTGTAGTTTCCAAAGAAGGCCATATAGTATATACTATCCCACTTACTCCCCTTAGAACATGATCTTGACACTCTTCCCATCAAGAGGTAGGTCCGTGTTCTGTCCCCTTCAAACAAGGTAGGCTTTTGACCAACAGAATACAGCAGCAGTGACACCATAAGACTTCTAGGGTTATGGGGTGCCTGGGTGGCTCAGTTGGTTAAGCATCCACCTTTGGCTCAGGTCATGATCTCAGGGCCCTGTGTTTGAGCTCCACATCGGGCTCCCTGCTCAGCAGGGGAGTAAATCTGCTTCTCCCTCTCTCCCCCTCCCCATTCATGCTTCCTCTCTCTCAAATAAAAATAAATAAAATCTTAAAAAAAAAAGACCTCTAAGACTTGGTCCTGAAAGGTGATGCATCTCCCACCTGTTTTGCTAGAATATTCTATCTTGAAGCAGGTAGCAGCTATGTAAGCAGTGTGACTCCCCTGAGTCTGTGAAAGCAGCCAACACAGAGAGACTACACTGAGAGATGCTGAGATTACATGAGGAAACTAAACCTGGTCAGACCAGCTCTTCCAGCACCAACCACCATTTGACCGTAACCCAGTGAGAGAGCTCAAACTAGAACATCCCAGATGAGACCTTCCCAAGATCCTGACCCACAGAAACCATGCAAAGTAAAATGTATGCTGTTGTTTTATCTCCAAATCTGTGGTGATGTGTTATTGAACAATAGTAACCAGAACACAAGGTGTTATTCATTTTTTGGGGGACATTTTGGTGGCCTTTCTCTGGAATTCAGCGTCTTAATCTAAGTGATAGCTAAGGTCCCTTACAGTGCCAGTGTTCTTTTGTTATATCCACCTTGTGCCTCATTTCGAACATTTGAGAAGTGAGGTTTCGTTGGTTGGCATTTGAGTCCTGTTCGATGTCAAAAACAACTTCATCACGATTTTAAAATCTTCTACCATCATCATAATTTACACTTCAAAGCATTTTTAACTTTTCAAAAAACGTTTTTATGTGCATTATTTTGTTGAATCCTCCCCAAAGACCTAGGAACTAAGCAGGGTGGGTATTAATGAGTGAGAAATTAAAAAGCAAGAAGGTTGCATAGACAACAGATACTTGAATAACAGACTGGCAGAATTGGGAGGATCCTGAATGTAAATTCATTTTGAGAGATAAGGAGAGAGGTGTGGAAATTTTAAATGACTTGTCTGCATTCAAATAGGTGATGGAAAATTAAAACTAATTACTCTTTTTTAAAAAAAGATTTATTTGGGACGCCTGGGTGTCTCAGTTGGTTAAGCATCCAAATCTTGATTTCAGCTCAAGTCATGATCTCAGGGTCCTGGGATGGAGCCCCAGGTTGGGCTCCCTGCACAGCAGGGAGTCTTCTTGTCTCCCTTCCCCTCTGCCCCTCTCCCACTCGCAGGAGCTCTCTCACTCTCTCTCAACTCCAAGAGTTGAGACAGAGAGAGAGCAAGTGCATGTGTGTGTATAGGAGGAAGCATACTCCCTCATGAGCGTGAAGTCTGTCTGACATGGGGCCCCCAAGATCATGACCTGAGCTGAAGGCAAGAGTCAGATGCTTAATGAACTGAGCCTCCCAGCCGCCCCAAAACTAAAATCTTCTGATCTTGGTTTAACTCATTAAAATTGCACTCAATTTTGCTTTAGATTAATGCCCTGATTATGTCCAAATTTATTTTACCCTGAAACATACTAAGTTGTATGGAGTTTGACAGAAACCTGCTATTCTTACATTAATCAAAAATTTTCTCTTTATTCCTTATTTGCTGTCTTTAAAACTTTGTTAGTGTCTAAAACATTTCACCAAAGTGTTTCATTTCAGTGTTAACTCAGACACAAGTGATGATAATTATGTTCCAAAGTTTAGAAAATTATGCACAAATTATCAATTAAGCAAATGCTTCAACAGTTATATGCCTCATCAAGAGAAATTATGCAAACTCTGGGAGAATGACAATTTTACACAAGATGTTTTTATTTATTACATTTCCTAAATTGTTGTGAATAATCTCCAATAACTTTATCAAAATATTACACCATTTACATTCCAGATGAAATTTTGTGATCAGAGAGTTTTCTCGAATATATTATAAATATGACATGCTGACCCCAATCTCATGCATGGATGATGTATGAAAAGTTTGTCAAGCTCGTTGTATCTTAGAATGAACTCTTGTTTCCTGCACATCTGCTTTTTCCTCAGTGTTTGTTGTGTTGAATAACACTACCATCCGCTGTTTCCTCATCTGAGTTAGAAATCTTATAGTAAGTTCTAGTGTCTTCTTCTTCCTCCACTATATCTCATGTCACACAAATCCCATTGACTCTCTCTTTGAAATCTTCTCATGAATCTCTCTTGTCCATTCCCATCCCAATTTAAGTTCATACTCAGACAAAAGCTTTAAAAGGCTACACATACAGGCACGTCTCATGTTATTGTGCTCCACGTTATTGTGCTTCACAGATACTGCAGGGTTGTTGCTGTTTTTTTTTTTTTTTACAAATTGAAGTTTTGGGACAACCCTGCATTGAACGAGTCTGCCACCAATGGTGTTTGCTCTCTTATTGTCTCTGTGTCACATATTGGTAATTCTCACAATATTTCAAACATTTTCATTATTATTATACTTGGTATGGTGATCTGTGATCAATGATTACAACTTACTGAAAGCTCAGCATGGCTAGCATTTTTAGCAATAGTATTTTTAAATTAAGGTGCATACATTGTTTTTTTTAGACATAACGCTATTGCACAGTCAATAGACTACAGTTTAGTGTAAATATAACTTTTATATGCTCTGCGAACCAAAAAATTTACTTGACTAACTTTATGTTGACATTCACTTTATTGCTGGTGGTCTGGAACTGAACCCATGATTTCTCTGAGATATGCCTCTAAGTTGTTTAAAACAGAGTTTTCTTGAATTTGTTTGGGCCCTTTGCACCATTCCATTTGGTTTAATAAGACAGACTTTTGTTGAGCACCTACTATGTGCTAGACAATCTGCTACATTTTGGAGGGTACAAAGATAATTATGAAACATGGTTCAGGCCCTTAAAAGACAGATATCAAGAAAAATAATTATAATACAGTTAAAGGCAAAGCAGAAAAATGTCTATGATATAGATGTTATTGATCTAGAAAGAGTTTATGAAAGTTGTTTCAAAGGAGTTTTGATGATTTGGAGGCAGACCAGTGCTGGAATGCTGCTATTAGCCAAAGACAACTTGTAAAAAGTTATGGAATTGGCTTCCTGATGAGATAGCACACAATATACCCTCTCTTGTTTAAATTCATAACATTGATAAAGATGATGCAAAAGGAAAAAAGGAAAAACACATAGCCACACATAAAAGCAGGATGAACAGCTGCTTGGACAGAGACTGAACAGAGACAGAAATTGATGAGGGGGTAAAGCCTAAGGTTTGGGAGGCTCTGGGGTTGGAAGCCGATGAGGTTCTGAAGGGTAAAAGGAGTTTATTAGAATCCATACAAGAAGAATGGTCTTGGGGGTCCCTGCTTAAACCCAATGGCTGGTCTGCTGCTTCCTCATCTCATAAAGAGGCTGCAGGGGGGAGGGGAAGAAGCTATGTCCAGCAATTTGTAAGGCTATGGCTTTCAGCAAGCTATAGATCTAGGAAGGTTGGGGAGGGGGCACAAATACAGTCTTGGCACCTGTAGTGGAATCAGGTGACCCACTGGACACCATCCGACAAGACTTCAAAAGTGCCATCATAAAACCTGATTTTGTACTCAGTTCCCTGGGAGTGAGATGATACATGGGAAAAAGATGGAGGAAGATGGAGTCCACCCATGTGCCTTTCAAAAGACTCTATCAGCCAAAATGCCAAAAATATGTACAGAAATCTAAGGTCAAGAAAGATAAACTATAAATCAATAATTTGGTGGTGAATTGATTGTAGGCAATCTTAACTTGTGGAACAGTCAATGAAAGATTTAAAAAGAAATACATTAGGATGTTCAAAGAGAAGAATGACAGAATAGTTTTTATTCACAAGTACATGGAATTATAAATAAAAATAAGCAGAAAAGAAACAAGCATGGGTGGATGTGAAAAAGAATCTAGTATGCATTTTGAAATAAAAAACACAATTGAAAACTTGAAACATAATAGACAGGATAAACTAGATCAAACACAAACAGGGGGACAGTTTGGAGAATTAAAAGGTAGTCTGGATGAACTCCCCTAAAACAACACAAAAAGAAAAAAAGATTGACAACAAATATGAAAGAGTAGTTAAGAGACATGGAGGATAAAAATAGAAATTCTAAACTAAGAGAGTTGGGGAAATGGAAGAAAGCCACTATTCCAAGATGTAAAAGCTGATAATTTCCCAAAATTCAAGACATGAGTTTTTGGATCAAAAGTGCTAAATACCAAACCAGATTAAAAAAAAAAACTACAGCCAAGAAACACTGAAGTGAAGTTGCAAAGTATCAGTGATAAAGAGAAAATCTCAAAGATTACTGCATAGAGGGAAAAATTCCTTGTAAATGTACAATGATATATCAGTAGAGTCCTCATGATATTTACAGACAATAGAGTAGTATCTTCAAGGTATTGAGGGGAATAATGGCAACCTAGATATTTATTTCCTGTTAAAATGTCATTTTCAAAAAATGAAGACAAAATAAGGACCTTTTCATATATACCTACTAGAAGAATTATTGAATGAAGCCAGAGGGAAGATGTGGAGTATAAGAAATAGCAATCGGAATAGAAATTGACAAAAGATGTCAGCACATTTAACTGACTGTTGAATATTACCTTAAAAAGAAAACATTTTATTGTATTTATTGTATTAAGAAAGCAACTCTAGATAACAATGTAAATACCATGGAGAGATATGTTATTTAATAGAGAGTTAAAGGGTATTAAAACCTGTGTTATGTTCAGGAGGGGATAACAATACTGAATAAATTTAGAGTTTGCTAGAAAAATTTATAGTGAAGAATGGTTGTAAGCTTTAGGGATAAGAACCGAAGTCACAGAAATGCAATCTGTAATTCCCATACTGGAAGAGGCAGGAAAAGAAGAAACATGATAGTAAACAGAAAACAAATGCTAATAAGATAAAATTGGTCCAAATGTATCAGCAATTCTCAGAAATGCTTACAGGTAGATTGAATACATGACAAAGACTGTCTGATTGAGTAAATGGAACAGAATCCAACTACAGTTAGCCCATAAAAGCCACAGCTAAACAAAATAATGCAGAAAAATTTAAAATACAGAGATGGAAACCATTTCTTCGACTTTTATTTTACTAACAACATCATTTCAAACAGAATTACAAGGAGACATTTACAATGAACAATTAACACAGTGAGAATTTAACAAATCTCGGGGTTGCTGTGTGGCTCAGTGGGTTAAGCCTCTGCCTTCGGCTCAGGTCATGATCTCAAGATCCTGGACTCGAGCCCCGCATTGGGCTCTCTGCTCAGCGGGAAGCCTGCTTCCCTCTTTCTCTCTGCCTGCCTCTCTGCCTACTTGTGATCTCTGTCCATCAAATAAATAAATAAAATCTTAAAAAAAAACAAGAAGTAAAACAAAAACAACAAAAAAAGAATTTAACAAACTTCTTTCTTCTGATTTATATTGATAGGTTGTATAAACTAAAATAAAAAGAAGAATATAAAAATAAATATAACAAGGGCACCTAGGTGGCTCAGTTGGTTAAGGATCTGACTCTTGATCTCAGCTCAGGTCTTGATCTCAGGGTCGTGAATTCAAGCCCTGAATTGGGGTTCGTGCTAGGCATGGAGCCTATTTCAAAAATAAACAAATAAATTATACACACACACACACACACACACAGAATATAGAGGTTCAAAATAGAACTTAGAAAGTAAAAAAACAAGCTTGATCTAATATTAATGTAAAACTTTGTGCCTAAAAAATGGAGAATATATATTCTTTTCAGTACTCCATTCATCATATGAACATAGTATAACATTAATACCAAAACAGGACAAGGATTACATGGAAAAATTATAAACAAGTTTCATTTATGAACAGTGATGTAAAAATCCTAAATGAAATACTAGCCACTCAAGTCTGAAAATATGTGAAAATAATAATAATTCGTGACCAAGTAGGATTTACCATAGGAATAAAAAGAAAACAACATCTGAGAATCTATTAATATAGTGCACCACAATAACAGATTAAGACAGAAATAGGGAGATACCAGCCAGAAATATACCTGGCTGGCTTAGTCAGTGGGCCTTGCAACTCTTGACCTTGGGGTTGTGCATTTGAGCCTTGCTTTGGGTAGAAAGATTATTTAAAAATAAAATCTTTAATACTTTTTAAATAAAAGAGAAACATATATATATGCATATATATTCAGTTCAAATACATGCAGAGAAGACAGTCTAAAAATTAATAAAGCCTTAGTTTTAACTGCATCTGCCAAGATTAATTCCTTAAAAGATCTGGAAGAGCAATACTGGTAAAATAATTATTGAAGTTTGATGATGAAGATTAATTACATTATTTCATCTACTTTTGCATGTGTTCAATTTTCTATAATAAAAGGCTTTAAAATTAAAAAAAATAATCTGAAGCTAACCAGACAAAATGCTGGGTGGACATATTTCTATCTTTTTTTTTTTTTAAGATTTATCCATTCATTTTAGAGGAGGAGGCATAGGGAGAGTGGGGGAGAGAATCCCAAGCAGACTCTCTAGCAAATGCAGAGCCCAATGCAGGGCACAATCCCCCAACCCTGAGATCACGACCTGAGCCAAAATCAAGTGTCAGATGCCTAACTCACTGAGCCACCCAGGTTCTCTATACTTTTTTATGTTTAAAATACCTCACAGTTTAAAAACAATTAAAAACACACAAAAACAGAGTCAGTGGAGCTTCAAGAACTCCCAAGAAGCAAGGGTTTTTTTTGGATCTATGCATACTTTGATCTGGAGTCAGGAAATAGGTGTAAATAATACCAGAGAAATAGGAAAGGATGAAGTCTTTTGGGTTTTGTGGACTATGATAAGAAAATTACACTTCCTCCTGCAGGAAATGGACAGTAACTGAGGGACTGGGAGAGAGAAGCTTTGCATGGGATATTGTCATAATAATAATAATAACAACAAAAACAACAACCACAAACATATTTATGTAGGTAATACTTATGTAACACCTGTTCTGTGCCAGGCTCTGTTATAAGTGCTTTATACATACTGACTCGCTTAATAATCACAACAATCCTTGGTTCTACTCTAAGTCCACTTTATAGATGAGAAAACAAAGGCACAGAGAAGTTAAATAACTTGCCAAGGTCACGCAGCTAATAACTGACTTCAAGGATTCCCACAATGAGTCAGCTTCTGAGTCCATGCCCATGCTGCCGAATATGGTAGTGGCTAACTTTACTTAATTTAAATTTATTAAAATTAAATAAAGTGAACATTCAGTTCCTCAGTTGCACTCGCCATATTTTATGTGCTCAATACCCACATATAGCTAATACTATTGAACAGCACAGGTAAAGTTTCCATCGCTGCAGAAAGTTCTATCACACAGCACTGCTTTAGTCTTGTTATTACTAATATTACCACTTTATATCTGACTTCTAGAGGCACTAAATTTATTTTGACATTCATCAAACCAGGGTCTCTTGACCTAAGCACGGTTGATATTTTGGGCTGGGTAGTTATTTATTATGGGTGACTGTCCTGTGCTTTGTGGGATGTTGACCAGCATCCCTGGCCTCTCGCCACTAGTTACCAGCACCCTCTACCCCAACTTATGACAGCCAACATTTCCAGAAATTGCCAGATATTACCTATGGGGTGTGTGTGTGTGTGTGTGTGTGTGTGTTTAAGAGAGAGAGAGAGAATTGCCCACGGTTGAATTAGTATTAAATTTACAGAGACAATATTCTGGGCTAATGTATCACCTCTACTTCAATCCTTAAAAGTGTGTCCATGGAAACGTGTCTTAATGAGGTCACAGTGATACACACAAGAGTTGTGAATAAAAATCAGAAATTCTTACTTGAAATAGTTGTCACATCTGTGGTCTTGGTGACATTTTCTTTAGTGGTTTTAAGAAAAGGACAAACTCACAGTCATATTTGCAGTTTTCTGGCCCTAGCTACTCCCCTGACTCCTAACACCACAGATTAATTTTCCTTGTTTTTGAACTTCATATCAAGGGTTGGCCTACTTTTTCTTAAGGAGCCAGGTAATAAATATTTTAGCGTGCAGGCCAGATGGTCTCTGTCACAACTACTCAGAGCTTCAGTTGTAGGGCTAAAGCAGCTAATGATGATCCACAAATGAATGAGTGTGACTGTGTTCTAATAAAACTTTAATTATAAAAACAGTTGGACAGCCCATGAGCTATAGTTTGAGGACCCTTGCTTTGTATCAGTGGAGTCATGTAGATGGTATTATTTTTTGTGGTCTGGCTTCTTCTCCTTCTCCTTTTTCTCCTCCTTCTCCTTCTTTTCCTTCTTCTCCTCCTCATCCTCCTACTTCTTCCTCTTCTCAGAGCTTATTTATTTGAGAGAGTGAGTGTGAGTGAGAGAGAGAGAGAGAGAGAGAGCGAGCATGAGGGAGAAGCAGACTCCCCGCCCAGCAGGGAGCCCTATGTGGGGCTCCATCCAGGAACTCAATCCTGGGACTCTGGGATCATGACCTGAGCTAAAGGCAGATGCTTAGCTGACTGTGCCACCCAGGCGCCCCTGGTCTGGCTTCTTTTGCTCAATGTGGTGTTTGTGAAATTCAATCAGTGCTATTATTCATAGTTGTAGTTCATCATTCTCATTGCTCTGTAGTGTTCTATGGTATGAATGAACTAAATGGATTTATTTATCCATCCCACAATTGACTGACACTTGGGTTATTTCCAGTGAGAGGTTTCTTGTAAAAAGTGCTGCTGTGGACATACATGTGGTTATTAATACCTAGGAGTAGGGTTGCTGTTCCAACTATGTTCATATTTAGCAAATACTGTTAAATGGTTATCTGAAGTGATTATACCAATTCCTACCAGGAAGCCTGTGGGAGATCCAGATGCTCTATATCCTTGCTAACATCTGATATTATATATCCTTCTCATTTTATTCCTGCTGGAGTGTGGGTGGAAGTATTGCCTTATGGGTAGAAGTATGGCATTTTTATTTGCATTCGCCTTAAACTATTTGCAATACCCAAACTGGAATGTCGTGTATAGGCATTACCTATAAAAGAACATACTGAAAAAATATTATTTCAGTATTGCTCTGTAATATTTTAATACTTACTTCTCTAGTCCTAGGATGAACCAAAGCTTAAAAGTTAGTATTTAGGGGTGCCTGGGTGGCTCAGTGGGTTAAAGCCTTTGCCTTCGGCTCAGGTCATGACCTCAGAGTCCTCGGATTGAGCCCCACATCGGGTTCTCTGCTCAGTGGGAAGCCTGCTTCCCCCCCACCTCTGCTTGCTTCTCTGCTTAGTTGTGATCTCTGTCTGTCAAACAAATAAATAAATAAAATCTTTAAAAAAAAGTTAGTCTTTAGACAGAAAGTCATCATCAGAACATTAAAAAAAAAACATTTTTACTGTTTGAAGCCATCACTTGAGTTAATTTAATCCTACAGTACCTATTCTTTATTTCACAGAACTAATTATTATCTCTGTCAAACCTGCAACAGCTACTGAATTTTTCACTGGAGGTAATAATAACCCCCATGATTTTACTCATTCAGACCAAAATGATCAGAGTCATATTTGACTTTTCTCTGTCTTAACCAGCACGCTGGTTCTAGCATTGCAGGGACTCTGTCATCCGTCTCTGCCATAGACCCCAATTCAAGCTCTCATTACTTTAGACTAGACCAATCCCAAGAGGGAGGGTATAACTCCTTTTGATGGCCCACCTTCTCCTCAGAGACTATCTGCGTGCGTTGTAAACCTGTGTACCTTAGTCAGTGGCAGAGATCTGTATTCACCAATGTCTTTATACCTCCTAGTATGGCTCAGTGTCCTGCTCCACAACTACCCCAAATATTCCATTATGGTTAATTTTATATGTCAAGGGGACTGGGCTAAGGGATGCCCAGATAGCTAGTAAAACATGGTCTCTGAGTATGTCAGGGAGATGAGCATTAGAATCAGTTGACTGATTAAAGAAGATCTCCCTCACCAATGTGGGTGGGCCTCATCCAATCAGTTGAAGGCCTGAATAGAATAAAAAGGTGAAGGAATAGCTAATTTGCTCTCTGCTTAAGCTGGAACCTTCATCTTCTCTTTCTTTTCTTTTCTTTTTTTAAGATTTTATTTTTTTATTTGACAGAGAGAGATCACAAGTAGGCAGAGAGGCAGGCAGAGAGAGAGAGGAGGAAGCAGGCTCCCAGCCAAGCAGAGAGCCCGATACGGGACTCGATCCCAGGACCCTGAGATCAATGACCTGAGCCAAAGGCAGAGGCTTAACCCATTGAGCCACCCAGGCGCCCTTCTCTTTCTTTTGGACATCAGCCCTTCAGTTCTTGGGCAGTTGTACTTGGACT
Source organism: Neogale vison (assembly GCF_020171115.1). Classification (NCBI taxonomy): domain Eukaryota; kingdom Metazoa; phylum Chordata; class Mammalia; order Carnivora; family Mustelidae; genus Neogale; species Neogale vison. The sequence goes on from NC_058105.1 coordinate 92,479,653, forward strand.
GGAACTTATACTACCAGCTATCCTGGTTCTCGGGCTTTCAGGTTTGGAGTGGAACACCACCACCAGCTCTCCTGGGCTTCTGGCTTACAGATGGCAGCTGGTGGGACTTCTCAGCCTCATTGCATGAACCCCTGGCTCATGGTCCTCTGTGGCCCCTAAGAAGACAAAAACCCATCTCTGGGTAAACCTAACCCTCTGCCTACTCTATGCCGGCCTTCACAGTTGGGTGTGGTTGGGAAAGAAATCCACAATTGTAACAAGTAGTCTCACTTTAAATATATCTTATTTGGGATTATTTTGTAATTCCCCTTTAAAACATCTTTTGATAAAGAAACTCTCAATGTTATTATAACTCAATTTATACATATTTTTTTACATTTGGTGTTTTGAGTGCTGGTTCAAGAACTATTTCCTTACCCCATGCTTATGAGTGCCTGAGGACTGGAGACTTGAAAAGACTACCCTTGGTCAGGTTTTTCTGCCCATCTGCTCAAGAGTACACCAGAGAGCAATGGCTACAGAATTCACTGTAGGGTTTTTTAAAATGTAATAATTTTTGAGCATCTACTATTCATGATGACTGAAAGGGGTTTTTGATGTGTTTTAAAACAGTTTTGGGGTGCCTGAGAGGCTCAGTGGGTTAAGCATCCAACTCTTGATTTTGGCTCAGGTCATGATCCCAGGGTCACGAGATCCAGCCCGGCACAGGATCTACACTGAACACGGAGTCTGCTTGGGGTTCTCTCTCTCCCTCTCCCTCTGCTCCAAACCCCGCTCCTCTCCATCTTGAATAGATAAAATCTTTTTTTTTTAAGATTTTATTTATTTGACAGAGAAAGACACAGTGAGAGAGGGAACACAAGCAGAGGGAGTGGGAGAGGGAGAAACAGGCTTCCTGTCCAGTGGGAAGCCCGATGCGGGGCTTGATGCCAGGACCGCGGGATCATGACCTGAGCTGAAGGCAGATACTTAATGACTGAGCCACCCAGGTGCCCCTCAAAAAAGTAAAATCTTTAAAAAATAAAAATAAAAGTTGTATATCATGAAAGTTTTCAGCCATACACAAAAATACTATATATTAACCAGTTTCAACAATGACCATTTTACCATTCTTGTTTCCTCTATCCTGCTCCCATTTTTCTCTTTCTCTGGAGTATTTTAAGATGTATCTCAGACACCACATCCCTGTACCAATAAAAGCTTTCATAAGTACTTGTAATTAAAATATATATATATAACCACAATACTTTTATCATACCTATTAAAATTAATTATAAATCCTTAATATCTCACCTGTATCTCAGCTTTCCCTAAATGTCTTAGGTTTTTTTTTAATAATTAGGTTGTTTGAATCAGAATCCAAACTTAGTTTATACATTTTGTTTGGTTGATATAACTGTTAAGTCTCTTTCAGGGTCATTGCTTTAAGAAATTTCTTATCTATTAAAAAAAAAAAAAAGAAATTTCTTATGTTGTCCATTTGGCCAGTCTCAGGTTTATGCTATCATTTAGTGTTCCTCTACACCTATCCCATATTTTCACATACTCCTGCAGAAGCTTGATTGAATTCAGATTTCGTGCTTTTGGCAAGAATACCTCATAGGTAGCATTGTATACTTCCCATTGCATCACATCAGGACATTTCATTTTGTGTGATCAGAGTTTAGGTGCTGTCAGTTTGATCTGACATTTCACCTAATGCATTTAGCAGTCATTGATGATCTTTGTCTCATTCCATGATTTCATTTGGGGTTGCAGAATGGTAACATCCTACTTTAACATTCAATTTTCATTTATTGCCTAGAATTGTATAAATATTTTATCTATTTATTTGAGAGAGAGAGAGAGTGAGCAGGAGGGAGAGGGAGAGAAAATCTGAAGGAGACTCCATACTGAGCTCAGACCTGGGCACAGGACTCAATCCCACGACCATGAGATCATAACTTGAGCTGAAACCAAGAGTCAGACACTTAACTGACTGAGTCACTCAGGTGCCCCTAGAATTATTTCATAAAGAAGAATGTTCTCCTACATATTATTACTTTGTGTTATTTTCCCCACTCCAATCAAAAGTTGAAATCCAAATCCCCAGTGTTACGGTTTTTGGAAATGGTGCCTTTGGGAGGTCATTAGGTCACGAGGGTGGAATCTTTGGGAATGTGATTAGTGCCATTATAAGAAGAGACATGACAGAACTTGTGTCTTCTCTCTGCTCTTCGCCATATGATGAGACAGCAAGAAAATGGCCCTGGCTATAAAAAAGATCGGCTAGCACCTTCATCTCAGACACCCCAGCTTCCAGAACTGTAAGAAATAAATTTACTATTATTATTTTTTGCTGTTTAAGCCACTCAGCTTATGGTAACTTGTTTTAGCAGTCCAAACAGACTAAGATACTTTGAAATACAGTTTGTGCCAGAAAAACAGGATACATTTTTTATTTTTTTCCTTCTTAGATTAGTTTTCTATTGTTACATAAAAAAATCACCACAAATGTAGTATGGTAGCTTTAATAACACTCATTTATTATTTGACAGTTCTAGCAGTCAAGGTCTCACGAGGGCAAAGTCAATGTACTGGCTGGGCTGGAATCTTATTTGGAAGTTCTGGAGAATCTGCTTCCAAGCTCATTTGGGGTTTAGCAGAATCCAGTTGCTTGCTATCATAGTTCTGAGGTCCCTGTTTCTTTGCTGGTTGTTACCAGAGGCCACTATGTGCTTCTAGAGACCACCTGCATTCCTTCTCATGTGGTCTCCTTCATCTTCAAACCAGAAACGACCATGGAGTCCTCATGCTCTGAATCTTTCACTTCCTCTTCTGTCACCGGTTGGAGAAAACTCTCTGCCACTTTTAAAAAAGATTGTTATTTATTTAGAGAGAGAAAGAAAGAGAGTATGAGCAGGGGGATTGGCTGAAGGAGAGGGAGAGAGAGAATCTCAAGCAAACTACCCCCTGAGTGCAGAGCCTGACACGGGGCGGGCTCGATCTCACCATCCTGAGATCATGACTTGAGCTGAAATGAAGAGTTGGCTGCTTAACCAACTGAGCCACCCAGGCTTTCTGCTTTTAAAAGGCTCACCTGACTGGGATAAGCCCTCTTGGATAAATCTCTGTATATTAAGATTAAGTAACTTGGGACTTAATTACTTCTGCAAATTCCTTTCATAGAACTAGCTACCTTATTTTTTGAATAACCCTTAAAAAGGAACTTTAGGGAGCCATCTTTATAGTTCTGCCTACCACAGCTCTCTATCTTAGTTTTCCAAAATTAGAAGTTGAGGAGAAGGGATTTGAGGGAAATTGGAAGGGGAGGTGAACCATGAGAGACTCTGGACTCTGAAAAACAATCTGAGGGTTTTGAAGGGGTGGGAGGGTGGGAGGTTGGGGGATCCAGGTGATGGGTATTGGAGAGGGCACAGATTGCATGGAGCACTGGGTGTGGTGCAAAAATGAATATTGTTATGCTGAAAAAATAAAAAAAATTAAAAAAAGAAGTTGATACCCTAGCAAAGTTAACTAATGAAGTTTGTTTTTTATTAGCACCTTTATGACTTACAGATTTTTATATATATGATATATATATGATGTGTTTCATATTCCATTCACTATTCTTCACTATTCTTTTGATGCTCAGATTGACCCATCTTTGGGCACTGTAAGTGACTTCAGTTTGGCTCCTGTGTCATTTTGACAACATCTCTGTAGTCTTTGATAGTTTCCTTTGCTGTGGCCCAAGTTGTTCCAGGCTAACCTTGCACATTTCCTCCCTCGGTACTGGAATCCACTCTTTTTTCAAGGAGCCCTGGCTCCTTTTAATGGAAGGTAGACTTGGAAATCACAATCTGGGCACTAGGTTGTCATAATTTCTACTTTTTTAGTGGACCGAACTAGAGAAATGTGTCCTTTTCTGAAAGATAGATTATACAGGTATTTCCAGTTTAAGATTACAGGGTTTCCCCTTGATTTCATATTCGTATCTCTTTTTCTCTGATGCTATACAATTTGATTTCCAATAACCACAACACAATTCCTTATTTGTTTTGCCCCATTTTTATGCATACACATACATACAATAGTTTCAAAATAACCTTGTGTATATTACTGTTAACAAGAAGACCACTGGATTCGGTTTTATATTTCCTTGCATTTTTTTTTTTTTTGTCCTTAGTCTATATCCATTAGGAACTACAGCCAAATTATAGAAACAAAATTTTTTGGCTGTTGTTATTTCTTTAACAGCTTGCTGAGATATAATTCACAAAACATATGATTCATCCATTTAAAGTGTACTATTTGGATGATTATAATATATTCACAAAATTGTGCAGCAATCAGCACAGTCTAATTTTAGAACATTTTCATCATCCCCCAAAATAAACCCCATATTCATTATGAGACTCTCCTCATTCCTATCACTACACTACCAGCCCTAAGCAATTACATATCTACTTTCTGTCTCTATGTATTTGTCTATGGTGGACATTTCATATAAGTGGAATAACAAAATACATAGTCTTTTGTGACTAGGTTCTCTAATGTAGCATAATGTTTTCCAGGTTCATGCATATTGTAGAATATGAAAGTACTTCATTCCTTTTAATGACTGAGTAATATTCTATTCTATGGATATACCAGTTTTGGTTACCCATTCCTCAGCTGATAGACATTTGGGGATGTTCCCACCTTGTCTCCCATACTATTATTAATAGTATTGCTATGAGCATTCATGTGGAAGTTTCATGTAGAAGTGCAGACACATCATTTCTCTTGAGAATATGATGTATGGAGTAGAACTGCTAAGCCCCTCCTCTTCTAGTTTGTGGATCAGAAGTGAAGGATTGGTATTAATTCTCCTTTAAAAGTTTGATAGAATTCACAAGTACAGCCATCTGGGACTGGATTTTTCTTTGGAGTAATTTGTAAATTACTAATTCAATTTCTTTACTTTTGTGCATCTATTCACATTTTCTATCTCTTCTCAAGTCAGATTTGATTGTTCGTGTCTTTCTAGGAATTTGTTCAGTACTCCCAAGATTTCTACTTTGTTGAAATACAGTTGTTCATACTATACCCTTATAATTCATTTTATTTCTGTAAGGTTGGTAGCAGTGTCCCCTCTTTCATTTCTAGTTTTAGTAATCTGAATCTTCTCTTATTTTTCTTAGTCAGTCTAGTTAAATGTTTACCAATTTTATTGATCCTTTCAAAGAACCAACGTTTGGTTTCGCTGATTTTTCTCTGGTGTTCCCTCCCCCCACCCCGGTGTTTTTTGATTCTCTATTTCATGTCTTTCTTTCTTTCTTTTTTTTTAAAGATTTTATTTATTTATTTGACAGGCAGAGATCACAAGCAGGCAGAGAGAGAAAGCAGGAAGCAGGCAGAGAGAGAGAGAGCGGGAAGCAGGCTCGCCGCTGAGCAGAGAGCCCGATGCGGGGCTGGATCCCAGAACCTTGAGATCATGACCTGAGCCTAAGGCAGAGGCTTTAACCCACTGAGCCACCCAGGCACCCCTATTTCATTTATTTCTATTCAGATCTTTCTTCTTTCCATTTTGCTTGTTTTGGTTTAGTTTGTTCTTTTTTTAGTGCCTTACCTTTTTTCTTTTCTAATGTGGGTATTGACAGCTATAAATTTCTTTCTAAACACCACATTACCTGCATCCAGTAAATTTTGGTACATTGTGGTTTTGTTTTCATTTATTTCAGTGTTTCTAATTTCTTTTTTTTATTTCCTCTTGACTCATTGGTTATTTAGGTGTGTGTTGTTGAATTTCTGCTTATTTGTGATTTTTCCAATTTTCTTTGGCTATTGATTCTCATTTTTAAAAATTTTTTAAGTTTTTTTTCCCCAGTAAACTCTACACCCAACATGGGGCTCAAACTCATGACCCTGAGATCAAGAGTCACATGCTCTCTTGGCTGAACCACCCAGGCACCCCTCTTCTACTATTGATTTTTTATTTCATTTTGTTGTGGTTAGAGAACATGCTTTGTGTGATTTCACTCCTTTTAGATGTTGAGACTTGTATTATGACCTAACATGATCTACCTTATAAAATATTCCATGTGTACATGAGAAGAATATGAATTTTACTGTTAGTGGATGGACACAATGGGGGTGAGGTATATGGAAATAAGACAAGTTAAACCATCACAAACTCACTGTTCTTACTGAGGTTCAGCAGTTTATCTTGAATGAATGCTCTTTAGATTGTTGTAAGCCTTCAGTTCATTTCCTGAGTTCTGAGAAAACTTCATTTTGACAATCACTGCTTTTGTTTTAACTGCTTTTTTGGAAGTGAGATTTATAGAGGACCTCACTCTGCCATTCCAGAAGTCCACTTCCAAATATTGTTTTAAAGACACTTGAAATAGGGGCATCTGGGTGGCTCAGTCAGTTAAGCATCTGCCTTCCGCTCAGGTCATGATCCCAGGGTCCTGGGATAGAGCCTTGCACTGGGCTTCTTGCTCAGCAGAGAGCCCGCTTCTGACTCTCCCTCTGCTTGCCTCTCCCTTAGCTTGCCGCTCCTGCTGCTTGTGCTCCCTCTGTCAAATAAATAAAATCTTAAAGAAAAAAAAAGACACTTGAAATAATTCTCTATGATTACGGCAGGAACTTGAGGTGCATCAGGTTCATTCATTTCATTGGTTTTTATATTTAAGGAGTGCCTTTTTTCTTCTTGATTTAATTTTTTTAAATTATGTGAATCATTTGCATGTTTCCAGAGTCAAATCTATGAAATGAGATATATACAGAAAGATCCAGCTTTCATCATTGCCTCTTCCTCCCCTACGGGTTACTACTTTGATATATGCTTCATTGTTTGCTTTTGAAATAAAACCATATAGCTACATATGAATATTCTTTCCTTTCCATCTCTCCTTACTTTTTTTTTTTTTTTAATATATCCTGGAGATCACTCCATAGGGGAATACAGAGCTTGCCTTCACTTACAAGAGTTTTGGAAAATTGCAAGAAAAAAATTGTTTGAGCTTAACAAAATCACATTTTGGGTAAATAATATATAAACAACATTTTACCAAATACTTCAAATTTATCAGCTAATTACAGGTATCATTTCTTGTTAGACCCATAGATCTTCAATCTATCTCTGGCTGTGTGAGGTTAGTTCACAGAGTTGGTCTTCATTAACTTGTTTTCTTGTGACCACTTCTTTTTTCTCCATGTAGGTCACCAATAGCTTACAGACTCCCTTGGTAATTTCTCTATGTCACAGTGTTGAATGCAAGATGGATGAGAGTGAAGATATCTAAAGAAGTTTAAGGCAATAATATGTTGAGAAGCAGATCAATACAAAGAGAATCGGTTCATTTTCCACCATCAAACTAAGGTTTACTAGGGATATCTTGGAGGATACTTCTATTTTAAAGTAATAAGTTGACAACAGTGCTTTAATATGGAATTGGGAATAAATTAGAAAAAATAGAAATAATCATCCTGCTAGAACCTAGCTATTAAATGTCACCAGATTCAGCAAATCAAAGTACGGGCCACCCAATTAAATTTGAATTTTAGATAAGCAATGAATATTTTTTTTTTAGTATAAGTATGTCCCAACTATTATGCCAAAAAATTATTCATTGTTTATCTGAAATTCAAATCTAACTAGGCATCCTATATTTCATTTGGCAATCCTATTTGGAGCACAAATCAAGTAAGTAATATGGGCTTGTCTTGGTGTTCAGTGTCTAGAATGAAGAAGTAGCTGGGCCGGATGTGGAATCATCTCCTTAAAGTTCTTAGTGACAGAGTTTTGTCCTGGAAGAAAACTGGATTAGACTTCTTTCTGGCTCATCTCTTGTTTTTCTGTTATAGACCCCTCCACGTCAAAATATCTACAGTTCCATACATTGACCACACAGCTATTATTTTGCATATGCTATTTCTTATACTCTTCCTGCCTTCTTCCCTCACTCTCCATTTGACCAATTCCTATTGGTTCTTTGAAGAGTTTCTAACTCCAATGCAATGAGCGAAGGCCAAATAGAATGGGTATGCTCACTTTCATTTTCTTAAAAGAGGTGACCATCTTGGTCCTTCAGTTTTCTCCTTTACATAAAGACATGGGTTCAAAGAGATAGTTTCCTACTACAAGAAAACAACAATTCGAGTGTGATGATACATGTCAATTATATCTCATTATTTTTTAAAAAAGTGGCAACTGGTTTTCGTTTTCAGTGTCGGAGCAGCTAAAGATAATAGTAGGGGATCATTATTAGCTATCTGACTTAAAGCCCTTCTGAAAAAAGGATAGCTACAACTCACTTATATCAATCGTTGCCACATGGAAACTCATGCCTAATATCATCAGATCATTTGGTTTTACAAGAAAACCAAAAAACATCATTTTTCTCTGTGTGAAATCTTCCAATTTATGAATGTTAGCTCTCTCCCTCTTTTTTAAAACCTAAAAATCCAAATCAAACTCACTCTTAGGCTGGATTGAGCCCTAGGACCACCAGCTCAAGATCTTATATTAAATGTTCAAATCCAACATCATTTTTTAGAGGTCCATATTAATTGCATTTCTATGGACTGCACCAATATCTTGTACTTCACTATCTGGGCACTGTAGGGCACTTGTCAGCTTTCTTGTTTTGCTCCCTGAAAACACAAATTTTGTGCTTTATTTTCTTAACCTTAGCAACTAGCAGATGTCTGAGAAGTAGAAGGCATCTAGATGAGTGAATTAATGAAGGAGTGAATGCATATAGGTCACCCCTTTTTTCTCAGCCAGAACATGGAATTTTCAAGAGCAGATAAACACTAATATTCCTTTCCTTTCCCATCCCAGAACAAGGCAAAAGTGGTAAAATAATAACTTCAGACATGAAGTTAGAAGTATTTTGCCTGGTAAACTGTGGAAATGTAATAGTTTGATTGCCTCTTGGAAACCACATGTGAAGCAGACAATCAGGCTTCTAGAATTTGGCCCTGTTTTATAGTTCTACTTGCAGTAGTTTTAAAATAATGTGACTTATATTCAGTACAAGTGCATTATTGTTAATATTTTATCAGAGAGTTATTGTTTTCCCTTTGAATATGTCTCATTACAGGCGCTGCTGCATTATTAAGTATAAATGTATTACATCCAAGGACCAATTTTCCTACCCCTGTGGTATGTACTTCTGATTCTATAATAGAAGTCAATGGGTAAGTCAGATTCATTTAATTCAAATTTACAGCACTTTTTTTTTTTTTTTTTTTAGGACGCACATGTTCTTTCCTTTGAGGGATACCTGCATATTCACATAATATAGATCATGTTCTGCAGCAGAATAATGCAAGCAAATGGAGCCAAGTTCATTGTCAACACAAAGGAGCAGCTGCATGGTGACTGCAGACATCACTGAATACATCACCTGGGGACTACCAGCCATTGGTACAATCAAGAATAAATCTTCCAAATTTTTTCAAGGAAACAATAGCACATCCTGTATACATGCTGCTATCCACATGCCTCTTTCTAGAAGGCAAATGTTTGAAGCCAAATATAATGACTCAACTCCGTTAAAATGTAGTTACGTTTCCACTCTTCCTGCAGAAACTCTATCCAAGGACTGAAGGGCTTGTTGTGTATTTAGGAATGATTTTATGAATTTATAAGCAATCATAGTTTTAAAACTCTGAAGCATTAAGTTAAACCTGCCCTGGGCAGACAAGAAGCACACACACAACCATCCTCTGCCACGTTGCTTAGCTGACACCTAGTTGTTCAGGGAAACTTTCAGTGAATTAGAGTACGTGTTAGGAAAAATTCATCACCCTAGATCTGAGATTCACCTTTGCCTTTTATTATGTTTGAAATCATTATATTTCCTAGAGGAGAAATTCTAGAGGAGTATTTAAAATATAATTCATTGTTGAGGTGAGCAGCATGACAGAGTCTTTGTGGGTGCATGGCATGGGTCTTGAGGCAGGACCGGATTCTGGAAGGCTTCTGTGCGTGCCCCAGCCTCTGCTCTCCCACTACACCCTGTGTGCCAGACTCTATCTTTGCCACCTACACCGTGCCTCTTAGAAATTAACCCTTGGGTGCCCGGGTAGCTCAGTTGGTTAAGTGCCTTCAGCTCAGGTCATGATCCTTGAGTCCTGCGTTGGAGTCCCGCATTGGGCTCCCTGCTCAGCTGGGGGTCTGCTTCTCCCTCTGACCTACCCCCTCTCATGCTTGTTCTCTGTCATTCTCTCTCTCTCTCTCTCAAATAAATAAATAAAATCTTTAAAAAACAAAAAAGAAATTAACCCTTGCCTGATACTCAGAAAAGAGCAAACTTCAACAACTTGGGAATGAGAGCATATACAAGGAGAAAAGTATGGCAAATAGATTTTTAAATGTACTACAATGTTTTCTCCTCCCTGGCAGCTGGACCTAGAAAATTCTAAGAATAAGAAAAGTAAAGGAAATCAGTTTTCTTTTTTTTATTTTTGTGTTGATGGCTTTTGACTGTTCTGTCATAAACTGGTTCTTCACAGGGGAAGAATGGTTAGATTAAATTAGTTTTCTGCAAATTGTGGTTTGAAATCTTCAGACAGCTGGCATAGGCATCAGGTGGGAGCTTGATAAAACTGAAAATTCCTGGGGCGCCTGGGTGCCTCAGTCGTTGGGTATCTGCCTTCGGCTTGGATCATGATGCCAGAGTCCTGGGATCAAGTCCCACATCGGGCTCCCTGCTCAGTGGGAAGCCTGCCTCTCCTTCTCCCACTCCCTCTGCTGTATTCCCTCTCTTGCTGTGTCTTTCTCTGTCAAATAAATAAACTCTCTCAAAAAATGTTTTTTAAAAAACCTGAGAATTCCCGTGTCTCGACTTACAAAACAAGTCTATGGGTCCTACCAATCTGCCCACTCAACCTGCTTCTTAGGTACATCACGGTTTGAGATCTTCCAGGCTAGGTGAATATGAGGGCCCCTTCCTTCTATAAAATTCTGGGAGGCTTGAAGTGTCTTTCTAAAGTTAACCTTGTTGGTAATGGAAATTTCTATTCTTCCTTTGCATTAGATTTACTAAACCTAAAATGGGTTTCTCCAAATAGATTTAGTTAACAGATGAAGTGTGGTATGATCTGGTCACCCTTGGGTTATGTGAACCAATAGCACTTGAATTAGATTTAAAATAGGGAATTAGATTTAAAATAGATTGATCAAGTAACTTGAGTCTTAGTGATTCTCATGATGTCTGGGAGGCTGATTAATCTATGTTTTTCATGTACCTTCTGTTTAACAAATCTGAATTCGTTCAGGTCAGTTCCTCTTGGGGTAGAGTTTACTTGTCTTCAAAATCTATATAAGAATTCAAAGTAAAGTTTCTAGAGAGTCATGTAAGGTCTTAAAAATTCCAGGGAGGAAGTTGACATCAAGAAGGAGAGGAGATCTTGCATCAGCAAATCTTTCCTTCTAGATGATTGTCAGATTAGAGCAAACCTTGCTTCAAGCTGGGAAGCTTGTGGAGAAACTGGAACTCTCATGTGTTGTTGATGCAAGTGGGAAATGGCGCACCCACTTTAGAAGAAGATGTGGCAGTTCTTTAAAGTTACAGATGCCCCTTTCCCATGACTTAGCAATTGCATTCCTAGGTATTTACCCAAGAAAAATCAAAGCGCACGTTCATACTAAGACTTGTACCGAAATATTCTTAGCACTTGTATTCATAATAGACAAAAACTGGAAACCGCCTCAATGTCCAGCAACAGAATGGTCAAATAAATTGTGGTGTGTTCACACATGGAAAATATCCACTACTGATGTACTTGAGACCTAGATGAATTTCAAAACATTTTGCTGGCTGAAAGAAGCCTTACGCAAACGACTGCATACTGTATGATCCCATTTACATGTTCCTGGGTCTGTTTATTTTCTCTTTGTGTAGACATGGTTTCAGGCTGCTCCACAGAAGAGACTCTGGCAGAGGGCCTGGGCTGGAAACAGCACCCAATTACAATAATAACCACCATTACTGAATGCTTAAGGGCCTGGCAGTAATCTGAAATTGGGATATTACTCCTATTTTATGGATGAGAAAACTGGGTTTTGGTCAGAACATATGACTTGCCTAAAGCTTTATAGAAAATAGGCACTCCAGCTAGGTCATTTCTATCCTCAGACTGTCTTTTTTTTTTTTTTTTCCCCAAAGCAGCGCTTAGGGGTGCTTTTGTCAAGAAGAGGGTGTTGGTAATGCAGAAAGAGGAATGAAATCAGTCTTGGGTCTCTGCCTGAGGTGGAGGGGGAGTCTTGGTGAGGAGGATATTACAGAAGATCCATGATTGTCTGATAGATATTTCTTTCAAGGGTAGAAGTTACCTTCACCTTACTTCACAATCTATTGAGCAATTGCTAATTTGTTCCTCACAAAAGCCCAGAAGTGGATAAAGAAGTTGTCCTGGATAAATAAATTACAAGACTCAAGTCTCATAAGGGGATTTTGAACTGATGTGCAGGACCTGTGACGAACTTTCTGGTAGACCACGTTATTATGTGGGACAAAGGTATGAAATGTTTTACCTGTGTGTGTGTGCATGTGTGTGTATGTGTGTGCATGCATGTGCGTGTGTGTGTTTTAAAGCTTTGTGGCTTCAGAAGTTACTAAAGAAAGGGACATGTTTGCCAGTATTTTGGGGGGACATCAGGGAGTAAGAACAGAGGTGTGTGGGTGGTAGTGGAGGGAAGGTGTTCAGATTCTGTCCATTCTCTTTTTCTAGCAGCATGAATGCATTTCAGTGATGGTTTTTACTAGTGACTCCAAAGCTGGCATTTCAGATTCCTTGATAACCCTAGATATTCACCCAAAAGGAACAAGCACCTTCTGAAGCCGTAACAGATGAATCTTTGACATAGGAACTCACTTGGTGGAGGCGTGTCACAGATCCTTCGAGAAGCTTCTCCCCGTAAAAATCGAACCCACACGAAAGATTCTCCATGCAATCTAAAAAGGTTAACAGGCTTACTAAAACCAACATAGGGGGTCCCTCTTAGAACCCCTACATTGGATAGTGGCTTGGGAATTTACCCAGAGCACCTTGGGGTGGGAGAGGAGCTCTAGCTGAGTGGTCCTAAGCTTCCAGCCAGGATAGATCCACTGGTGTAAAGAGCCCTGCATTGGGAACAGCAGTCTCAACATTGCCACTTTAGCAGCTCTGTGGCTTCAGACAAATCCTTTTTGACCCGTGGAGGGTGTGGGTGGCTCAGTCGGTTAAGCATCTACCTTTGGCTCAGGTCATGATCCCAGGGTCCTGGGATGGAGTCTTGCACTGGGCTCCTTGCTCAGCGGGGAGTCTGCTTCTCCTTCTCCTTGCCACTCCCCCTGCTTGTGCTCTTTGTCAGATGAATAAATAAAATTTAAAAATAAAAACTTCAAATCTTTTCTGAGCCTTAATTTCCTCATCTAGAAAATGTGAACAATAATGTCTGCCCTGATCCACCTTGTTGAGAAGAATATCCATACCACACAGTCTCATTCTTTGTAAACTGTCAATCATTTGACAAACATTGGATATGTCAGATGCGGGCCTAAGGGCTAGGTTTACAAAGATGAATCAACTATTAAGAATTTCCTTCCATGGGCGTCGGGGGAGGGGGCTCCTGGGTGGGACAGTCTGTTAAGCGGCCAACTCCTGATTGCATTTGGCTCAGGTCATGATCTCAGGGTTGTGAGATGGAGCCCAGCATGGAGTCTGCATGACATTCTCTTGCTCCCTTCCTCTGCCCCTCCCCGCTGCTCTCTCTGTCTCTGTAATACATAAATAAATAAAATCTTTTAAAAAAAAGTACCCACCCTTGGTGGGGTAGGGAATTGGGTGACAAGTAATAAATGAATAAATGAACAGAACAAAATGAACAGGCCAAGCAGAACACAATGTCAAAGTGTTCATTGCTTTGTGAGCTCTTATCCCAGAGCATAACAGTGGGAAAGAACATGGTGGGGAGATAGAAAACTACTTAAAATAGTCGGGGGGCAGTTCCTCTTAAGAGGAACCATCTGAGTTACTAAGTCATTAAGAAAACAGAAGTGGCAGTGGAGATGCTGAGGAAGAGGCAGATTGGAGATATACTTTATTTTATCAAAACATGTCTCTAAATGTGTTTTTGGCTAGGTCGTACATTGACAGGCTTTAAAATTCTAAAGGTACAAACAGAAATAGAGTAGAAGTTTCCCTTCTACCCAGCCACCAGGTTCCCCTCCCCAGAAGCAGCATATGGTACCAGCTTCTTATGTATGTATTCTTCTACAGATTTTTTTCATATGCGAGCAAATACATCTCCACAAAGGATAACGCATTGTATATAATGTTCTGGACCTTGCTTTTTTCCTTTACAGTCTATCTTGGAAATCACTCCCGGTTAGCGTTTAAACAGATAGCTCATTCATTTTGATGACTGCCTCTGATTCCACGGGCTGCCTGCCTGCACCATCATCGACTCAACCTCTTCCCTCCTGATGGACCCTCAGGTTGTTTCCAGACTTTTGCTGTTGCAGACTGCATCTGCCAACCATCTGTGGGTGTACCTGGAGGATAAATTCCTGGAAGAGGAATTTCTGGGTGCATTTGTAATTTTGACAGGCACTGTCATTTGCATCTGTGAGACGTCCTGCCAATTTGTAGCCCCAACTAGCAAAGTTTGAGAGAGGTTTTCCCCCACATCTTTGCCTGGTATCGGATGATCAGAGTTTTGGGGCTTAGGAATCTGGTAAGTGAAGAGTTTCTTTGGGGTGGGAGGGTTTAATTATTTATTTGTCTTATTATGAGCAAGTTTGAGCATCTTTCACCACAGTTATGAGGCATTTGTATTTCAAGCTCTGTGAACTGCCTGCTGATCCCCTCCACCAAGTTTTCATTTAGGCAGATGGTATTTTCTTTTTGATTTTATACATGGCATTTGAATCACAATTACTTCTCCTGGACATATTTAATTTTTTGCTATTGACACCAATAATTTCTTTTATGGCTCTAAGTTTCAGGTCAGCCTAGGCTGTTGGGTGCCTTCTAGTATGTTTATGGTTCCATGTTTTTTTTGTATTTAAATCTTGAATGTATTTGTAAGAGCTGAGAGGTACAGAACCACACCATGCTCACCAGTAGTTGCAATATCATTTGTTGAATAATTCAGCATTTCCACACTGCTCCAACATGCCACTTCTATCATATATTACATTTCTGTGGGTAATTGTCTTATTTCTGGACCTTCTGTTGAAATCATCCCCCGACTCATACATCATTATCACATGGTCTTAATTGTCAGAGCTTTGTGGTAAAATTTAATATTTTGTAACTTCAGTTCCTTCTTATCTGCCTTCTTGGGAAAACGGCGATTTTCTACTCTTGATTACTGGGGGTTTTTTTGCCCACGTGGACTCTCGAAACAGTTTGTCTATTTCCAGGAGGAATCCTGTTGTTATTTTTTAATTGGGCTCACATTAAAATGATAGATTCACTGAGGGAAAAGGAACCATTTCTCCATCACTGATGTTTCTTAACCAAAAATATGCCATTCCTTTCCATTTTAAAAAAGTTTTTCTTGTGTCCTTTGGGAGCATTTAAGCATTCTTCATATAGATCAGGCAAATACTTTTAGTATATTCCCAGATATTTTATCTTTTCAGTGGCTTTTGTAAACCAGGGTCTTTCCTTTCAATACCTCTTCTGTTTGTGTATATGAAGCCTATATATTAATTTTGTATATATATATTTCTATTTAATTTTGTATCTATAAATTTTATTGAATTATCTTATTTTTTATAGTGACTTTGCAGTTGATTCTTTTAGATTTTTTTTAGGTCTACAGCTGTATCAAATGTAAATAATGATAATTTTACCTCATCATTTCCAACTTTATACCTTTAGCTTATTTCTTTTGCCTAATTACATTAGCCAGTATCTCCAGATTAAGTTTAAATAAAAGGAATGATAATGAACTTTGTTGTCTTATTTCAGTCTCAAATGAGAATGCTTTCACTGTTTTCCCATTAAGCATATGCTGACTTTAGAATATATATAATATGTATATTGATAGGAGGAGGTTGGGAAGATGGCGGAGTAGGAGGACCCTACGCTCACCCCAACTCGTGTGTACAACTAGATATCCTTCAGCCTTGTAAATAAACTGGAGTGTGATCAGAAGTCTGGCAGAACAAACTCCATAACTAAAAAAAGCTGCATCTGAGAGGTTAGGAAGGGCAGGAATTGTGGCTGGAGCTGCTCCAAGAGGGAGGAATTTGCAGGCATGGTTAGGGGAAAGAAATGGTTCCTCGCACCAGGGAGCCCACACCGGAAGACAATTCCCCATAACATTTGTTTTGAAAACTAGAGGGGCTGAACTCCCTGAGAGAGTACAACCAGCAGGACTCCTCGCCTGGAGATTTACAAGTCAGCTGATTCAGCCCTGGGCAAGCCAGGAGGGCAAGTGATAGCTGGGTCCTTGCCCTTAAAGAGACAGCAACTCACTGAGAGGCAACATAGAAGCATGACGTCGGGAGCAAATGGAAGGAAAATCTGTTTATACTGATCTTGGAGCACGTTGGGGGACTTCTCCAGGAACACAGGAGCTGGCAGGGGCCATTTTCCTCCCTCGCCCCCAGCATAAGCACAGAGCCTCCTACAGGAGGCAGCGCTGCCTCGATTCTTAACTACCTAACCTGCTAGCAATGCACTCTGCCCATGCATTCTCCTGAAGACTTGCCCACTGCAAGCCTGCGGACTTAGCTCAGCACAAATTTTGTTAATGCCTCATACAAGTGCTGTGCACACTGATGCTCCATTTCAAGATATGCAGAAAGAGCAACTGACAAAGTATGACATGGATTCATAATAAAACAAAACAAAACAAGCAAAAACAAAACAAAACAAAACAAAAAACCAAAAAACCCCACCAAAAACCAAACCCTCAACAAAGTAGGATTAGAGGGAACATAATTCAAAATATTACAGACTCAATGGTGAAAAATCTCCCCTAAGGTCATGAACAAGACAGGAATGGCCACTCTCCCCACTACTGTTTAACATAATAGTGGAAGTCCTAGCCACAGCAATCAGACAAGAGGAAGGAATAAAAGGCATCCAAGTCGGTGAGAAATAAAACTTTCACTATTTGTAGACGACATCATGCACATACCAAGAATACTAAAGACTCCACCAAAAACCTACTAGAACTGATAAATGAATTAAGGTTGCAGGATACAAAATCAATGTTTAGAAATCCATGCCATTGTCATGTAATAATGAAAGAACAGAAAAAGAAATTAAGAAAGGGGTCCTATTTGCAATCACACCAAGGATAATAAAATACCTAGGGATAAACTTAACCAAGGCAGTCAAAAACCTGTTTCTGAAAACTATAAAACATTGATGAGAGATATTGAAGATGACACAAACAAGTGGAAAGATAATCCATGCTCATGGATTGGAAGAACAACTATTGTTAAAATGTCCATACTACCCAGGGCACCTGGGTGGCTCAGTGGGTTAAAGCCTCTGCCTTCAGCTCAGGTCATGATCTCAGGGTCCTGATCTCAGGGTCCTGGGATCGAGCCCCGCATTGGGCTCTCTGCTCAGCAGGGAGCCTGCTTCCTCCTCTCTCACTTCCTGCCTTTCTGCCTATCTGTGATCTCTGCCTGTCAAATAAATAAGTAGAATCTTTAAAAAAAGCCCATACTACCCAAAGAAAGCTACAGATTTAATGCAGTCCCTGTCAAAATAACAACATTTTTATAGAACTACAACAAGCAATTTTATAATTTACATGGAACCGCATAAGACTCTGAATAGCCAAAACAATTTGAAAAAGAAAAGCAAAGCTGGAGGCATCACAATTCCAGATTCCATGTTCTATTACAAAGCTGTAGTAATCAAAACAGTATGGTTTGGCACAAAAAAGGCACACAGATGAATGGAATAAAATACAAAGCCCAGAAATAAACCCATGTTTCTGTGATCAACTAATCTTTGACAAAGCTGGAAAGAACATTCAATGGGGAAAAGACAGTCTCTTCAACAAATGGGGTGGGAAGACCGACAGCAACATGCAAAAGAATGCAGCTGGACCATTTCCTTACACCATACTCAAAAATAAATTCAACACAGATTAAAGACCTAAATGTGAGACCCCAAAATATAAAATCCTAGAAGAGAGCATAGGTAGTTATTTGTCCAACATCAGGTGGAGCAACTTCTTACTAGATAAGTCTCCTGAGAGAAGAGAAACAAAAGCAAAAATAAACTATTGGGACTACATCAAAATAAAAAGCTTCTGCATGGGGTGCCTAGGTGACTCAGTCGATTAAGCATCTGCCTTTGGCTCAGGTCATGATCCCAGGGTCCTGGAATTGAGTCCTGCATGGGGCTTCCTGCTCAGCAGGAAGCCTGCTTCTCCTGGTCTTCCCTGCTGGTGCTCTCTCTCTCAAATAAATAAATAAAATCTTTAAACTAATTAAAAAAAGAAGTGTGAACCCTGATCCTCATGATGGGGTTATCAGTAGGATTTCTGGTAGTGAGCATGGGCACCAGGAGGCAGATGCTTAACCAACTGAGCCAGCCAGGCATCCCCAGGGTTAACCTTTATAATAAACAACTGTCACAGGAAAAAAAAATTCATATATATATATCTCACTTATACAATTCAACACCCAAAAAACAAATAATCCAATTAAAAAATGGGCAACAGACATAAACAGATATTTCTCCAGCAAAGAAATATAGATATCCAACAGACACATGAAAAGATGCTCAACATCACTCATCATCAGGTAAATGCAAATCAAAACCACAATGAGATCACACACCTGCCAGAATACCTAAAATCAATAGCACAAGAAACAACAAGTGCTGGCAAGGATGTGGAGAAAAAGGAAACCTCTTACCCTGTTGATACAAATGCAAACTGCTGCAGCCACTGTGTGGAACAATATGGAGGTTCCTCAGAAAGTGAAAAATAGAACTACCCATGGGGCATCTGGGTGGCTTAGTCATTAAGTGTCAGACTCTTGATTTGATCTCAGGGTTGTGATCTGAGGGTCATGGGACCAAGCTCTGCGTTGGGCTCCATGCTTTGTGCGGGGTCTGCTCAGGATTCTCTCCCTCTATCCCTCACCTGGCTTGTGCACACACTCTCTCTAAAATAAATAAATGAATCTCGGGGCACTTGGGTGGCTCAGTGGGTTAAGCCGCTGCCTTCAGCTCAGGTCATGATCTCAAGGTCCTGGGATCAAGCCCCACATTGGGCTCTCTGCTCAGCAGGGAGCCTACTTCCCCCGCCCCCCCGCCCCTGCCTGCTGCTCTGTCTGCTTGTGATCTCTCTCTCTGTCCAATAAATAAATGAAATCTTTAAAAAAAATAAAATAAATAAATGAATCTTTAAAAAAAATAGAACTACCCTATGATCTAGTAATTGCACTGCTGTAATGCAAAAACACTAATTCATGCACCTCTTTATTTACAACAGCATTATTTACAGTCCCAAATCATGGAAGCAGTGCATGCATCCATTGACTGAAAAATGAATAAAGAAGATGTAGGGCGCACACACACACATGCTGGAATATTATTCAGCCATAAAAAAGAGTGAAATCTGGCCATTTGCAACAACATGGATGGAGCTAGAGGGTATTATGTTAACCGAAATAAGCCAGTCAGAGAAAGACAAATACCATATGATTTCACTCATATGTGGAATTAAAAAAAAAAACAAAACAAACAAAGGAAAAAGAAGAGACAAAACAAAAAACAGACTCTTAACTAGAGAGAAGAAACAGAGGGCTATCAGAGTGGAGGTGGAGGTGGGGGGATGGATGAAATAGGTGATGAGGATTACGAGTACACTGACTGTGATGAGCACTGAGTAATGCACAGAATGGTTGAAATACTATATTGAACACCTGAAACTAACATAACACTGTATGCTATCTATACTGAAATTAAAATAAAAAACGAATAAAAATATGTATATTAGAAATCTATATATATAATGGTAAAATATACATAACATAGAATGTGCCATTTTCATCTTTTTAAAAATGTTTTTATTTACTTATTGGATGGGAAGAGGGGCAAAGGGAGACAGAGAGAGAGAATTTCAGACTCCCCACTGAGCACAGAGCCTGAAAATGCGTCTCCATCTCAAAACCCTGAGATCATGACCTGAGCCAAAACCAAAAGTCGGATGCTCAACTGACTGAACCACCCAGGTGCCCCTCATTTTCATCATTTTTAAGTGTACAGCTCTGAGGCATTATAAACATTCGTATTTCTCTGCAACCATCACAAGTATCCATCTCTAGAACCTTTTCATCGTCAGGCATAATATGGAGGTTTTTTTGCACATATTCACATAACTTTTACTACTGTATAGCGTTATAAAAGCATTATATGTTTTTATCATGCTGGTTTATCCTTAGTTTCTATTTTAAAGAGATTTTAAAAATAAGACTAAGTGTTAAATTTTATTAAATGCCCTTTAGCATTTAGGAAGAAAGTTATGTAATTTTACTTGTTTGACCTCTTTTCCACTTTACTTTTTTACTTTACTTATTTATTAGCGGGTGGGGGGGAGAGGCAGAGGAAGAGGGAGAGAAAGAATCTCAAGTCGACTCCCTGCTGAGCATGGAGGCTGGTGTGGAGCTCAGTTTCACAATGCTGAGATCACGACCTGAGCTGAAATTGAGAATTGGACCCTTAACCGACTGAGCCACCCAGGCTACCCTACTTATTTGAGTTCTTAATATAATGAATTGTTTTAGTAAATTTCCTAATTTTGAATGATCTTCAGATACCTGGAATTTACTAATCCTGCTCTGGGTGTGCTGTTCTTTAAATGTGGGTTTTTTTTTTTTTCCTTTCAATTAGGATTAAAAAAAAAAAAAGCTAGCTTTAGTCAGCCTGACTTATAATTTTCCCCCTTTGCCCATCAGGTGGTTTTATATGATGAAAATGGCAGAACTTGCTGGTGAATCGGATGTGGGGATTGAGGATAAAGAAGGATTTGGATGAAACTCAGCCTTATGGCCAGTTTGGGGAAGTGGGGGCAGGACCTTTCACAGAATTAGGGAATCCTAGGGATGGTAGGCTCAGACTGGGTTCTAATCAACAGTGAGTGAGATTCCAAGGGAGTACAGGGGAGTGGGTTATTAAGATCACATTGTAACTACTTTCAAAATGGGCAGGCAGAAGTTAAAATAGTTTGTAAGCCTCTAGTTCAAGAGAGCAGAGTACTTATTTCCTATCCCTCCTTAGACCCCCCATTAAAATGATAATAGAAGAATAGAAAAAATATATGTGTATATATATATATGTCCGTAATAAAGACACCCTGAGCAGCCCATAGTGTGTGGTAGGGGCAGGGAAATATCTGCTCCTGGGTGATTCCAGTAAGTTTCAGGGACAGGAAAGCCAAGCAAAGGCTGATGACTGAGGGCCTGCTGGCCTGAACTCTGTACAGCATAGGCTATGGCCAAGCATGGAGCTTATCTGGAGAGCTGGGAAGACACAAGGGTCAGAATGGAAGTGAAAACAGGGGAACTACTAGATGGCTGCTGAGGATGTCTTGTTTCCCTATCCTCCTCTCATCCCTGCATGCAGGATGTCCAGCAGCCAGTTATCTAGTATATAAGCAAAAGGAACAACAATAACAACAGCAATAAATAATAATTTAATAAAACATTAAAAACTGGCAGGTCGTTCTCTAAGTATAGTTAATAAATGGTCTGGTGATTACAAAGTTACCAGATATTTGAAAAGAGCTTGCAACATGCAAAGGAAAGAAATACAAAAAAAAAATCAACTAAGGAACTAAAGATACATTCTAACCATATTAGGAGAGGAAGAGGTGATGGTGGTGTGTTTGTGTGTGTGTGTGTGTGTGTGAGAGAGAGAGAGAGAGAGAACGCTAAATTCTCAACTGTCATGCTGACAAGTGAACAGATAATATCTTAAAATGATAAAAAAAGAAATCAAGGCATAAACAGTTTAGAGAGACTGAGATAAACTTCCAAAGATAATCAAAGAGTCAAATGAGGAATAGATAACAGTAGAGCACCAGGGAAGGATGCGAGAAGACGTGCTAGAGCATCTGATGTTTTAAATGCTCACCTTAAAAATAAAACTGTCCAGTTATTTTTCCAGCAAAAAATGGGTTTCTTAGGGAGTAGCAGAAAATTGCAATTAGGGATGTGCAAGCTATGGCAAAGCCATTGGCAAGTTGGGAGAACAAAGGAGAGAAAACTTCTTTTATGGAGGGGGCAGCTGGGAGGGGCCATTATAAACAAAAAGTCCCCTGGAGGAAACTGGGAATTTGAAGGGAATTTGAAGGCTTTTCATTGGCTGAATTGTGGCAGTTTCTCATTGGCTGGGCTGTTGCTGGGCAAGGAGAAGTTCTTCCTTCCTGTGGCTCAGGTAGTAAAGCATAGGCTTCTTCCTGCTGGGAGTGCAAGGTACTCTCTTCATGTTAGGGTCTGCAATTGACCACAGGTGGTAGGGCATAAGAGTTCCTTCTCCTGGCCTCCAAACTCCATTCTGGTGAGGTTTCCCTTTATCCATTTTTATATAAACATGTGGAATTTTTACTGCAATAGAAGACATAAAAAGCATTAAAAAAAAAAAGCAGAAAACAAAATGTACATAGTCAGGCTGTACATAGAATGTGTGTAAATGGAGGGGAGGGAGAGATCTTGAATACATATGTGGAAAACACTCCCCAGATGATTCTGATCTGAGTCTTCCCTCTGCCCTTGGTACTATAGCACCGTAGCTGCACAGCTCTGGAGAGATGATGGTATAGTAGACCCCCTGAAGTCAATTTGGCATGAGCTACCACGGCCTCCCAGCATAAAAGCATAAATAATGGGAGGGCATCAACAGCTTTGATAAGACCTCATCAGTAGAAAACTAACAGACATTGACTGGCTAAATTTATAAAAATCAAGTGATCCTAGAATGGGAGAGAAGAAGAAATGGGTGGGTGGGTGGGGGGTACTCCACACAAATTAAAATCTTTTAAATGTCCCAAATACTAAGTTACAGTTGCAAAGAGCTGGGACCAAAACAGGAAAGAAAGAGCTCTTCTGGAATTATACTTGCTGTTCCTAACATCCAAAATACTCTTCCAACAAGATCTTGGCCTGGCTATTTTCCTTGTTATTTGGGTCTCAGTTTAAATGTCATTTCATTCATTCATTCATTCATTCATTCATCCAGCATACTGGTTAGTGAGCAGATCAGTGGGAGGAGCTGTGGGCTCTAGCTGGTGAAGAACAAAGGAGACACCACGAAGCCCTTACTCGCAGGGACCGATAAAGTTTGACTTTATCAACTTGCTCAGGGACTGATGTGGGGAGACTGACAATAAGCAAATAAGTGGATAAACTATCCCAGGTTGGATTCCCTGGGAAGCTGACTGAGTCATGTCAAAGACAAAGTTAAGTCCCAGGCAAAATTAACATAGGCTCTTCATTCAGGAACTTCCGGCAAAGGTACCCATCTTCCGTCATTTCCATTTCACCCTGCGTTCCAGGGTATTGGAATGCTTTATAGAATCAAAAGAAGAAATACTGAGACAGTCTGTGACTGAAAAGTGTTCTATTATGGTGGGAGTTTTTGGAAGTGGGAGACTTTATAATAGATCTTCAGGTCCACTTGGCATCCTTGGTTAGAGCTGTTTGGAAACATTTTGAAAGAGGAAGAATTGTTCAATGTTAAGGGCAGAGAGTGTTCTATGGCTGGCTGCTTCCTGGAATCTGTAGGGGTCCACATCGGGCTTTTTGCAAGTAACATGTTAACAATGGTGCTTAATGAGGTGCTGCCAGAGGGGGCGTGGCTACCATGCCAGGCAGTTTCTCAAATGAAGGTTCATTAGGAGAGCCCTTGGCATCAACATCTGTGAGAGACTGGGCAAGCTAGCAGGCATGGGCAGAGAAGAAGAGTTACCATGAGACCCATTAAAGGCCTTGGGCAACCCTCTGGGGCTCTGTAGAGCTAGAATTGTCCTTCAGAGGTGTCCTGAAGGGGAAGAGAAGTCTGGGTCTCTATACTCCAGCAATCATCAGTCTTTGGAAGTGATCAGATCAAGTTGGGCCTTTTTTATCTACTTATTTTTTAATGTTTTAATTCTTCTGGTGTTACCGCTTTATCTGCAAATGTGGAAAAGGTTTTGCACACTACTCTGAGTAAGATGGACTGTGACTGGAAAGTTTGGAGCAAGGAAGTGCCTTGTAAAGGATCACTTTGGCTGCAATGTAGACAATTACCTGTAGGAATGCAAGGATAGAAAGAGGAGGCTGTTGAAAAACTAGTCCAAAGGACACAAGGATGGGCCTAGACCAAGGTGGGAGCACGGAAGGTAATGAAGAGAGGAGTGATTCTGGATACATTTCAAGGGAAGGGCCAATGAATTTTTCTATAAATTAGATGTGGGGCATGAGAGGAAGAGAGGAGTCAAGGAAGATTTCAATGTTTTTGGTGTGAACAGTTGATATTGCTCATTCTGCTGAGAAAGGAAAATGCTAAGAAGAACAGATGTGGGACAGAAAGAGAATCAAGGGGCCCCTGGGTGGCTCAGTCAGTTAAGCGGCTGCCTTCAGCTTAGATCTTGATCCTGCAGTCCTGGGAGATCTGGAGATTGAGCCTCATGTCTGGCTCCCTGCTCAGTGTGTGGTTTCCTCTTCCTTCTCCCTCTGGCCCACCCTCACTTGTGCTCACTCTCTCTCTTAAATAAATTTTTTTTAAAAATCGTGTAAAAAAAAAAAAAAAGAGAGAGACTCAAGATTCTAGTTTGAGACAGAATTTGAATTTGCCATAACTATTAGATATTCAAATGGAGACTTTGGATAGGCAGGTGGACCTATAAGTCTGGATTTCAGGGAAGAGGTTGGATTTAGGGGTGAAAATTTGGGAGTCTTTGGCATATAAAAGGCATTGGGATGGTGAAACTTGATTCTTTCTCTTTGAAGACCAGTTTTCAAAATGATCAATTAGTTCCATATTGTTATCTTCAGGTGGTCAGTGAGGGCTTTTATTTTTTTTTCTTTTGTTTTTATGTATCTTACCATGAACTCATGACTTTAAGTATACCCAACGTGTTTCCATCCTATGCAATTATACTTCCTATGGATACTCAAATATTTGGCAATTGGGAGTTCCAGTAGGCTGTCACCTGAATTCTTCTGATACTTTCCCAGCAATCTTTGACAGTTTCCTTACTTTCTAATATGGCAAGGTATTCCAAGCGTCTCTTGCACTTTTCCTATCCCATAACTGAAAGCAGCCATTTCTTCAAGGAGTCCTACCTAGTCTATTTTAATGGGAAATAGTATTTGGATACTACAGTCTGGGCTTTCAGTGCTACTGGATTGGGTCACTGTTTTCAGGCCTTTTTAATGTCTGAGCTTGGAAATTGATTTTTTTTCCTATAAAGATAAAGTACATTATGAATTCATACATAGCACTTAAAAAAGATTTATTTAGTTTAGAGCAAGAAAGAGAGTGCATGAGTTGGGGGAGGGGAAGAGGGAGAGAGAGAGAGTGTGTGAATCCTCAAGCAGACTCCCTGCTGAGCTCAGAGCCCAACAGGGAGCTTGATCCCAGGACCCTGAGATCATGATATGAGCTAAAATTAAGAGTCTCCCAGGTACCCCATATATAATACTTCTAATTTAAATGTGGAATTGCTGGGCACCTGGGTGACTCAGTGGGTTAAAGCCTCTGCCTTCTGCTAGGGTCATGATCCCAGAGTCCTGGGATCGAGCTCCACATCGGGCTCTCTGCTCAGCAGAGAGCCTGCTTCCTCCTCTCTCTCTCTCTGCTTACTTGTGATCTCTGTCTGTCAAATAAATAAAATCTTAAAAAAATAAAATAAATTTGGAATTGCAGGATTTTACTTAACCTTTTTTTTTTTTAAACAAGTGTGTAATTTAAAGATTTTATTTATTTGTCAGAGAGAGAGAGAGAGAGAGAGAGAGAGCACAGGCAGACAGAATGGCAGGCAGAGGCAGAGGGAGAAGCAGGCTCCCCGCCAAGCAAGGAGCCCGATGTGGGACTCGATCCCAGGACGCTGGGATCATGACCTGAGCCGAAGGCAGCTGCTTAACCAACTGAGCCACCCAGGCGTCCCAACTTAACCTTTTTGATATTCAATCTGTACCTCTATTTATACTCTTATACTCAAAATTTTTGTTCCCAATCTCATCAACGTATTACATGAAACAGTCTCAAAATACCAACACCAACATTATTATTAACATGATGGCTGAAAGGAGTTAAGAATGTTTTTGGATTTCTTTTTGCCTTTAGAGTATATCCCATTAGGGACATACAGACAAATTACTGTATTTAAAAGTATTTTGAAATAATTATTCTCTGTGTGGTTTTTCTGTCAATTTGATAGATAATTTGGTTCATTTGTTTTGTGTAGTTTTTGGTTTTTGAGATTGCTTTTAGAAAATTTCATTTTGTTTTCTTTTTTTTTTTAAAAGATTTTATTTATTTGACAGACAGAGATCACAAGTAGGCAGAGATGCAGGCTGAAAGAGAGAGAGGAAGAAGCAGGCTCCCCGCCGAGCAGAGAGCCCGATGCGGGACTTGATCCCAGGACTCCGGGATCACGACCCGAGCCGAAGGCAGAGGCTCAACCCACTGAGCCACCCAGGCGTCCTCATTTTGTTTTCTAATTATGTAAAATAGTTTCAAAATCAAATGTACATAACAAGAAATATTGAGACATCTAGCTTCCACCCTTGTCCTTCCCACCCTGTTGCTTTTGTTTCTCTATCAATAATTTTCTAAAAAAATGCTTTTGTTTATCCTTCTGATAAAAAAATATAAACAAATACATGTTGGGAGATAATTCTCCATGGTTCTCTCATGTTTCTGCACATTTTGTGAAGAGAGTCACTGGTTGCTTTTATTCTGGATTGTATTTTCAAGGATGTTTGTAGAGCTAACAGCCTTGAAAGATAGAGATAGTATCTCCCTTGGGAGCACAGGGCAGAATTATTGCCGGTTATAAAATATTCAGGTTCCCTAAGTTTAGGGATCCTTTCCTGTAATGAAACCCACTGCTTGAGAAGGCATTACATATGACCCTCTTCATGCCACCCTTTAGTAATTAAAGCTTGGGGACCTGGCTCAAATGCCAATAGTCTGATTCATGCTACTTCGCTGAGTAATAAGTTCCTTTGTCTCTTTTCTTTGTGATCAGAGAGTTTTGAGCAAAGAAGTGCCTTAATTTTATGGGGTCGTGATCGTGCACACTTTAAAATGATTACTCTGGATGCAGTGTGGATAATCACCGGTAGGGATGAAAGGATGGAAATAAAAGGCTGTTGCCAAAGGAAACAAAGATGGACATGGTCCAGGGTGAGAGCAGAAACGGTAATGAGCAGAGAATTGAATCTGGAGACATTTGACCCTCCTGAATTTCAGATACTAGATGCGTCAAATTCAAACAGCAAATATACATTTCAAAAATTGTTTTAAGCTTGATATTATTCACTTATTCAAAAGGTCTGAAATGGCATCACAGGAGATGCATTCAGTAGTTTTCTTTCTGACCTTGTCTATAGTCATTCAACTCCCTCTCTGAAGGCAATTAGAATTACAAGTTAGTTAAATTGCCAAGAGAAATATGAGATGGAATTATAAGACCCAAGAATCATGTATCTTCCTTCTACTAGAATCCATGAAACTATGGCAGGCTAACTTGTTAGATTGCAAGTAGGATGAAATCTCTGACCCTTTACAATTCTTGACAACACACATATATTTTTGGATTCTACCCTAAGCATTTCTTAGACAAATATTAGTGTTCTATACATACTCTGTTCATTTAAGGAGTAAGTACAGAAAATATGTAAAATCGGGGAACTGGATGGGATCCAGGAATTGAATGAAGATGAAAAAGAAGTCCAAGGATGATCTCTGGGACATTCTAATATTTGGAGGTTGGAAAGATGAAGGAAAATCATTGCAGAAAGGTAGAAAAAAGAATTCGAAAGAGTAATGGCCCAGATTCTGAATTCTTTCTTGGCCAACAATCCTGAAGAACTCTAAAGTTGCACCCCACCCCCAATTCAATTGCTCTTTATTTATCACCTGCTTTAAATACTTCATAGCATTTATGTTTATCTGAAATGGTTTATTTAACTTCCACATTAAATCATTTATTCTGTGAGATCGCAGACGTCTCTAAAGGGTTGCCACTGCATCCTTGGCAACTAAATCAGGACCCGAGTGTCCCTAAAGCCTGAGGAAGGACAAACTGTGTGTGTATGTGTGTGTGCGTTTGTATGTGCATGTTTTAAAAAGGAAAAAAAAGGATAATCCAAGTAATTATAGATACCAACATACTTGGGAAAATATAGGAAAAAAATTACAAACCAATCAGTTTTCTGGCACTTAAGAAAGCAAAAATCAGTGTGTGACTAGCAGTATGAGTCCATGGTGAGCCAATGTGCCAGACTGATTCTGTTTTCTGCTGAGTGCCATGTCATGCTGATCCTGGGGAAGCAATAGATGTAATCTACTCAGACTTCATTAAGGCTTACACGTTCTCCAGCATGCTTTTCTAATCAACAACCTAGACCGATAAGGTCTATATCTACTGTGTCCAAGAAGAATTTCCTGCTTGCCAAAAGTGTACCAGGGACCAAATCTTATTTATTACTACTCTTTAGAGCTAGTAGCAGCCTGGGGAGAGAGTGATGTAGAAAATGATGGGCTTATAAGGGAAAAGGTAAGCACAACAAAGTCAAGGGAAGAAAAGGTGTGATAATACCTTGGCTCAGGTATTATTTATCATTTATGCACAAGAAAAGGTACAGTTCTCCCCATATAGTACTTGGCAGATACAATGAATGACCTTGGCCGAGCTACAGGGTTTTGATAGCAGAGCTTATCTGGTTTAATAAATGGATACATTTTTTTTTAAGATTTTATTTATTTCATTTGACAGACAGAGATCTCAAGGAGGCAGAGAGGCAGGCAGAAAGAGAGAGGGGGAAGCAGGCTCCCTGCTGAGCAGAGAGCCCGATGCGGGGCTCGATCCCAGGACCCTGGGATCCTGACCTGAGCTGAAGGCAGAGGCTTTAACCACTGAGCCACCCAGGTGCCCCAATAAATGGATACATTTTATAAGCAAGGGATACTTCTTAAACTTACAGTACCTTTAAAAACTATTTAATTTTTTTCTGATGATAGATACAATTAACATCTTCCAAAAGGAAGATGTTAAGAGTATAGTAAGAGGCAATATAGCTTAGTATTTAAACAATAAGGACAGTGCCAGATTCAAATCCAGACTCTGCTATTTGATAGAACTATGTGATCCTTATCTCGCTTGAGCCTCAATTTCCATATAATGAAGTGGGAATAATAAGTACTTAATTTGTGGGGTTGTTGTAAAGATTAAAGGATCTTCAGGTTTTTGTTTTGTTTTATTTTTTTACTTCACATTACATAAAAAACTGGATAGTCCAAGAAACCTTTCCATAATAAGACATCTAGAAATCCCGGATAAAATATAAGCTTCCTAGACAGTAAAGGAAATCACCAGGTGTCAAAAAGGAATAGAAGGGATGCCTGGGTGACTCAGTCAGTTAAGCGCTTGCCTTTAGCTCAGGTCATGATCCCGGGGTCCTGGGATCGAGTCCTACATTGGGCTCCATGCTCAGTGGCGAGCCTGCTTCTCCCTCTCCCATTCACCGTGCTTGTGCTCTCTCTCTTGCTCCCTCCGATAAACAAATAAAATCTTAAAAAAAAAAAAAAGGAACAGAAAACAGAAACCAAAGTGATAGGGAAGCCCAAAGCCACTCATAGTTGCTATTATCAAGAACATAGAAATTTGCCTGCACAGGGACAAAAGACACCAGCTCTGGGCCCACACAATGAGGGTGTTAGAACCACAAATTCACATGAAGTCAGGACCCTCTCAGAACTATAGCACAGTGAAGAGACAGGCCAGAAAAGCAATCCACTTTCAGCAAGGGGAAAAAATGAGTCTAATCTGTCTCAATTTCCCTTGCAGGTGGGAAAAAATGTTTTACCTGAAAATTCATAACTATAAGCCTGTCTGCATATGTGCTTAGAATTCAAATTTATATCACATAAAAAGTCTAAGGGGGTTTAATTTCGAGTAGCTTGGCTTCATAACACCACGTGGTGATTGATAGAAGACAATGGAAATTGTCTCTGGAGGAATCTGGCCCTCAAACCAGATTCCTCAGGTTATCCACAAAGTTCCTTCATGTAGAAGCCAATATAAAGTTAGAAAACACTTGAAGAAACAAGCCAGTATAGAGTCAGCAGAAACAAAAAAACAACATAATGGAAACTTCCTGAATTTCACATGTTAGATGTGTCAAATTCCAACTATAGAGTTAGTATATTTAAAAAGTTGCCTCAAGTGTAATTTCATCAATTGATTCACTGGGTCTGAATGGCATCAAAAGAGCTGCATTCAAAAGTCTTCTTTCCAATCTTAGTCAATCGTCATTTAATCCCCTCTCAAAAGGCAGTTAGAGTTACTAGTTAAACTACTGAAAGAAATATGAAATGGAATTACAAATATGGGCAAGGAATAAGAGTACATAAAAAATAATCAAACAGATTTGAAAAGAAGTTCTAAATATTTCTAGAAATGAAAAATGTAGTTATTGACATTACATATTCCACAAATGGATTAAAGAGACTGGACAGATTTGAAGACATAACAAGTGAACTGGAAGAAAAATCTAAAAAATGTTCATAGAAATCAGCGCTCAGAAACATAGAGACGGAAGATATGAGAAGACAAGAAAAATAGAGGATATAATGAGATAATTCAATCTACATTTAAGTGAATATTCTGAAGGAGGGAACAGAAAGAATAAGGGAAAATTAATTTTCAAATATATAATGGTGAAGAATTTTCTAGAATTGTTGAAACTCATGAATCTCCAGGTTGAAGAATTACAATGAGCTCTGAGAACACTAATAAAAACATATATTCTTAGACTTATCATAGCAAAACTGAAGAATACCAAAGAAAAAGAGAAAAATCTTAAAAGCATTTAGAAAGAAAAAAGGATTATCAAAAAATGGAAAGCAATTTAATTGACAACAGATTTATCAAGAGAAAAAAATAAAACCAGAAGACAGTAGATTATTCCTTTAAAGTGTGAAAACAAAATAATTGTTAACCTAGAATTATATGCTCAGATGGATTATCTTTTTTTTTCTAATCTTTTTAAAAAAATTCTTTTTTTTATAAACATATAATATATTTTTATCCCCAGCGGTACAGGTGTACACACTTCACAGCCCTCACCATAGCAATACCCTCCCCAATGTCCATAACCCCAACCCCCTCTCCTAACCCCCCTCCCCCTAGCAACCCTCAGTTTGTTTGTGAGATTAAGAGTCACTTGGATGTGAGGGTGATCTGGCTGCGACATCTGTCACCCCATTGATCGCCAGGGTTGATTCGGCTGATCTGGCTGGCTAGGCGGGTGTCCCCTTCCTCCCTCACCGCTCTATGTGCGTCCCTTCCGAAGCTGCGCGCTTGGTGGAAGAGGACGACCTTCCTCGATAGAGGAGAGGACCGTTCTTCGGTCAAGGGTATACGAGTAGCTGCGCTCTCCTGCTAGAACCTCCAAACAAGCTCTCAAGAGTCACTTATGGTTTGTCTCCCTCCCCATCCCATCTTGTTTCATTTATTCTTCTCCAACCCCCTTAACCCCCCATGTTGCATCTCCACTTCCTCATATCAGGGAGATCATATGATAGCTGTCTTTCTCCGACTGACTTGTTTCGCTAAGCATGATACCTTCTAGTTCCATCCACGTCATCACAAATGGCAAGATTTCATTTCTTTTGATGGCTGCATAGTATTCCATTGCTTATATATACCACATCTTCTTGATCCATTCATCTGTGGATGGACATCTAAGTTCTTTCCATATTTTGGCTATTGTAGACATTGCTGCTATAAACATTCAGGTGCACGTGCCCCTTTGGATCACTACGTTTGTATCTTTAGGGTAAATACCCAGTAGTACAATTGCTGGGTCATAGCGTAGTTCTATTTTCAACATTTTGAGGAACCTCCATGCTGTTTTCCAGAGTGGTTGCACCAGCTTGCATTCCCACCAACAGTGTAGGAGGGTTTCCCTTTCTCCGCATCCTTGCCAGCATCTGTCATTTCATGACATGTTAATTTTAGCCATTCTGACGGGTGTGAGGTGATATCTCATTGGGATTTTGATTTGTATTTCCCTGATGCCGAGTGATGTGGAGCATTTTTTCATGTGTCTGTTGGCCATATGGATATCTTCTTTGCAGAAATGTCTGTTCATGTCTTCTGCTCATTTCTTGATTGGATATTTTTCTTTGGGTGTTGAGTTTGCTAAGCTCTTTATAGATTTTGGACACTAACCCTTTATCTGATATGTCATTTGCAAATATCTTCTCCCATTCTGTCAGTTGTCTTTCGGTTTTGTTAACTGTTTCCTTTGCTGTGCAAAAGCTTTTGATCTTGATGAAATCCCAATAGTTCATTTTGCCCTTGCTTCCCTTGCCTTTGGTGATGTTCCTAGGAAGATGTTTCTGTGGCTGAGGTCGAAGAGGTTGCTGCCTGTGTTCTCCTCAAGGATTTTGATGGATTCCTTTCTCACATTGAGGTCCTTCATCCATTTTGAGTCTATTTTTATGTGTGGTGTAAGGAAATGGTTCAGTTTCATTTTTCTGCGTGTGGCTGTCCAATTTTCCCAACACCATTTATTGAAGAGGCTGTCTTTTTCCCATTGGACATTCTTTCCTGCTTTGTTGAAGATTAGTTGACCATAGAGTTGAAGGTCTATTTCTGGGCTCTCTATTCTGTTCCACTGATCTATGTATCTGTTTTTGTGCCAGTACCATGTTGTCTTGATGATGACAGATTTGTAATAGAGCTTGAAGTCCGGAATTGTGATGCCACCAACTTTGGCTTTCTTTTTCAATATTCCTTTGGCTATTCGAGGTCTTTTCTGGTTCCATATAAATTTTAGGATTATTTGTTCCATTTCTTTGAAAAAAAATGGATGGTATTTTGATAGTAATTGCATTAAATGTGTAGATTGTTTTAGGTAGCATAGACATTTTCACAATATTTGTTCTTCCAATCCAGGAGGAGGGAACATTTTTCCATTTCTTTGTGTCTTCCTCAATTTCTTTCATGAGTACTTTATAGTTTTCTGAGTATAGATTCTTAGCCTCTTTGCTTAGGTTTATTCCTACGTATCTTATAGTTTTGGGTGCAATTGTAAATGGGATTGACTCCTTAATTTCTCTTTCTTCTGTCTTGTTGTTGGTGTAGAGAAATGAAACTGATTTCTGTGCATTGATTTTATATCCTGACACTTTACTGAATTCCTGTACAAGTTCTAGCAGTTTTGGAGTGGAGTCTTTTGGGTTTTCCACATATATTATCATATCATCTGCAAAGAGTGATAGTTTGACTTCTTCTTTGCCGATTTGGATGCCTTTAATTTCCTTTTGTTGTCTGATTGCTGAGGCTAGGACTTCTAGTACTATGTTGAATACCAGTGGTGATAATGGACATCCCTGCCATGTTCCTGACCTTAGCAGAAAAGCTTTCAGTTTTTCTCCATTGAGAATGATATTTGTGGTGGGTTTTTCATAGATGGCTTTGATGATATTGAGGTATGTGCCCTCCATCCCTACACTTTGAAGAGTTTTGATCAGGAAGGGATGCTGTACTTTGTCAAATGCTTTTTAGCATCTATTGAGAGTATCATATGGTTCTTGTTCTTTCTTTCATTAATGCGTTGTATCACATTGATTGATTTGTGGATGTTGAACCAACCTTACAGCCCTGGAATAAATCCGACTTGGTCGTGGTGAATAATCCTTTTAATGTACTGTTGGATCCTACTGGCTAGTATTTTGGTGAGAATTTTCACATCTGTGTTCATCAAGGATATTGGTCTGTAGTTCTCTTTTTTTGGATGGGATCCTTGTCTGGTTTTGGGATCAAGGTGATGCTGGCCTCATAAAATGAGTTTGGAAGTTTCCTTCCATTTCTATTTTTTGGAACAGTTTCAGGAGAACAGGAATTAATTCTTCTTTAAATGTTTGGTAGAATTCCCCTGGGAAGCCGTCTGGCCCTGGGCTTTTGTTTGTTTGGAGATTTTGGATGACTGTTTCAATCTCCTTACTGGTTATGGGTCTGTTCAGGTTTTCTATTTCTTCCTGGTTCAGTTGTGGTAGTTTATATGTCTCTAGAAATGCATCCATTTCTTCCAGATTGTCGAATTTGTTGGCATAGAGTTGCTCATAGTATGTTCTTATAATTGTTTGCATTTCTTTGGTGTTGGTTGTGATCTCTCCTCTTTCATTCATGATTTTATTTATTTGGGTCCTTTCTCTTTTCTTTTTGATAAGTCTGGCCCGGGGTTTGTCAATCTTATTAATTCTTTCAAAGAACCAGTTCCTAGTTTCGTTGATTTGCTCTATTGTGGGTTTTTTTGTTTGTTTGTTTGTTTCTATTTCATTGATTTCTGCTCTGATCTTTATGATTTCTCTTCTCCTGCTGGGTTTAGGGTTTCTTTCTTGTTCTTTCTCCAGCTCCTTTAGGTGTAGGGTTAGGTTGTGTATTTGAGACTTTTCTTGTTTCTTGAGAAAGGATTGTACCACTATATATTTTCCTCTCAGGACTGCCTTTGCTGTGTCCCACAGATTTTGAACCATTGTGTTTTCATTATCATTTGTTTCCATGAATTTTTTTAATTCTTCTTTAATTTCCTGGTTGACCCATTCATCCTTTAGAAGGATGCTGTTTAGTCTCCATGTATTTGGGTTCTTTCCTAATTTCCTCTTGTGTCTGAGTTCTAGCTTCAGAGCATTGTGGTCTGAAAATATGCAGGGAATGATCCCAATCTTTTGATACCGGTTGAGACCTGATTTAGAACTCAGGATGTGATCTATTCTGGAGAATGTTCCTTGTGCACTAGAGAAGAATGTGTATTCTGTTGCTTTGGGATGAAATGTTCTGCATATATCTGTGATGTCCATCTGGTCCAGTGTGTCATTTAAGGCCTTTATTTCCTTGTTGATCTTTTGCTTGGATAATCTGTCCATTTATGTGAGGGGGAGTGTTAAAGTCCCCTACTATTATTGTATGATTGTCAATGTGTTTCTTTGATTTTGTTATTAATTCGTTTATATAGTTGTCTGCTCCCACGTTAGGGGCATAGATATTTAAAATTGTTAGATCTTCTTGTTGGACAGATCCTTTGAGTATGATATAGTGTCCTTCCTCATCTCTTATTATAGTCTTTGGCTTAAAATCTAATTGATCTGATATAAGGATTGCCACCCCTGCTTTCTTCTGATGTCCATTAGCATGGTAAATTCTTTTCCACCCCCTCTCTTTAAATCTGGAGGTGTCTTCGGGTCTACAGTGAGTTTCTCATAGGCAACATACAGATGGGTTTTGTTTTTTTATCCATTCTGATACCCTGTGTCTTTTGTTTGGGTCATTTAGCCCATTAACATTCAGGGTAACTATTGAGAAATATGAATTTAGTGCCATTGTATTGCCTGTAAGGCCTGTATTGCCTCTGTTCC
Organism: Neogale vison; assembly: GCF_020171115.1. Lineage (NCBI taxonomy): Eukaryota > Metazoa > Chordata > Mammalia > Carnivora > Mustelidae > Neogale > Neogale vison. The sequence goes on from NC_058105.1 coordinate 92,515,245, forward strand.
TTTCTGATCTACTACTTTTAGGCTCTCTCTTTGCTTAGAGGACCCCTTTCAATATTTCCTGTAGAGCTGGTTTGGTGTTTGCAAATTCTTTCAGTTTTTGTCCTGGAAGCTTTTTATCTTTCCTTCTATTTTCAGTGATAGCCTAGCTGGATATAGTATTCTTTTTTTTTTTTCCAAATAGCCTATGATTTTATTTTATTTTATTTTATTTATAAATTAATTTATTTATTTTCAGATAAACAGTATTCATTATTTTTTCACCACACCCAGTGCTCCATGCAATCCGTGCCCTCCATAATACCCACCACCCGGTACCCAAACCTCCCACCCCCCTGCCACTTCAAACCCCTCAGATTGTTTTTCGGAGTCCATAGCCTCTCATGGTTCACTTCCCCTTCCAATTTCTCCCAACTCCATTCTCCTCTCTAACAACCCTTGTCCTCCATGCTATTTGTTATGCTCCATAAATAAGTGAGACCATATGGATATAGTATTCTTGGCTGAATTTTTTTCTCGTTTAGGGCTCTGAATATATCATGCCAGCTCTTTCTGGCCTGCCAGGTCTCTGTGGATAAGTCTGCTGCCAATCTAATATTTTTACCATTGTATGTTACAGACTCTTTTTCCCGGGCTGCTTTCAGGATTTTCTTTTTGTCACTAAGACTTGTGAATTTTACTATTAGGTGACAGGGTGTGGACCTATTCTTGTTGATTTTGAGGGGGGAGGTTCTCTGCACCTCCTGGATTTTGATGCTTGTTCCCTTGCCATATTAGGGAAATTCTCTCCAATAATTCTCTCCAATATACCTTCTGCTCCCCTTTCTCTTTCTTCTTCTTCTGGAATCCCAATTATTCTAATGTTGTTTCGTCTTATGGTGTCACTTATCTCTTGAATTCTCCCCTCGTGGTCCAGTAGCTGTTTGTCTCTCTTTGTCCAGTAGCTCAGCTTCTTTATTCTCTGTCATTTGGTCTTCTATATCGCTGATTCTTTCTTCTGCCTCATTTATCCTAGCAGTGAGAGCCTCCATTTTTGATTGCACCTCATTAATAGCTTTTTTGATTTCAACTTGGTTAGATTTTAGTTCTTTTATTTCTCCAGAAAGGGCTATTATATCTCCCGATAGGGTTTCTCTAATATCTTCCATGCCTTCTTCGAGCCTGGCTAGAACCTTGAGAATCGTCATTCTGAACTCTAGATCTGACATATAACCAATGTCCATATTGATTAGGTTCCTAGCCTTCGGTACTGACTCTTGTTATTTTTTTTATGGTGAATTTTTCCGCCTTGTCATTTTGTCCAGATAAGAGTATATGAAGGAGTGGGGCGCCTGGGTGGCTCAGTGGGTTAAGCCTCCACTTTTGGCTCAGGTCATGATCTCAGGGTCCTGGGATCGAGTCCTGCATCAGGCTCTCTGCTCAGCCTACTTGTGATATCTCTCTCTCTTTCTCTCTCTCTCTCTGTCAAATGAATGAATAAAATCTTAAAAAAAAAAAAAGAAAAGAGTATATGAAGGAGCAACTAAAATACTAAAAGGGTGGCAAAGATCCCAGGAAAATATGCTTTAACCAAATCAGAAGAGATCCCAAAACGTGGGGGGGGGGGAGGGGATTAAAAAGAGGTTTAGAAAAAAAAAAAAGAACCAATTAAAAAAAATGAATAAAGAAAATATATAGAAAAGAATATATATATATATATTAGATAAGCTAGTTAAAAAACGTTAAAAAAAGAAAAGGGCAAAAGTTAAAAAAAATTAGCAGAAGAAGAAAAAAATAGAAAAAAAAATTAAATTAACTGCAAGACTAAAGAATCATAGGGAGAAAGCCATGAGTTCCGTGCTTTGCTTTCCCCTCCTCTGGAATTCCGCTGCTCTCCTTGGTATTGAACCTGCACTCCCTAATAGGTGAACTTGGTCCTGGCTGGATTTCTTGTTGATCTTCTGGGGGAGGGGCCTGTTGTGGTGATTCTCAAGTGTCTTTGCCCCAGGCGGAATTGCACTGCCCTTACCAGGGGCGGGGCTGAGTAATCCGCTTGGGTTTGCTTTCTGGAGCTTTTGTTCCCTGAGCGCTTTCCATAGAGTTCCAGAGGATGGGGATGAAAATAGCAGCCTTCCGGTCTCCAGCCGGAGGAGCGGAGAGCTCGGGGCCCCACTCCTCAGTGCGCCCTCAGAGAACAGCACCCATTTACTCCCGTCTGCCTGACCTCCGGCCGCGCTCCGAGCTCACCGAGCCTGCGGCCGGTTCAAAGTAACCCCGAGCTGTGAGCTCATCCCTCGGCTCTGTCTCTGTAGCCGGCTTTCCCGTTCTAATACCTGCAAGCTCTGCGACACTCAGACACCCCCGGTCCTTCTGTGACCCTGCGGGACCTGAGGCCACGCTGACCCCGCATAGGCTTCACCCCGGTTTAGACTCTGGAGCGATGTCCCTCAGCGGAACAGACTTTTAAAAAAAAGTCCTGATTTTGTGCTCCGTTGCTCCGCCACTTGCCGGGAGCCGGCTCCTCCCCTCGTGGTCTATCTTCCCGTCGCTTTGGATTCACTTCTCCGCCAGTCCTACCTTTCAGAAAGTGGTCGATTTTCTGTTTCTAGAATTGCTGTTCTTCTTCTCTTCAATCTGCCATTTGATTTGTAGGTGTTTGCAATCTTTAGATAAGCTATCTACCTGCTCTCCTGCTAGCCAAAGTAGTCTCAGCCTGCTACTCACCGCCATCTTGACCAAAAGCTTTTTTTCTAATCTTTGTTTGCATCCATTAAGTTCACCCCATGTTATAAGTCTGTTTTGTAGACAAAGGTATGTGTATAAGAAGTGTTTATTGGGGATGCCTAGCTGGCTCAGTCAGTTAAGTGTCTGTCTTTGGCTCAGGTCATGATCCCAGAGTCCTGGGATCAAGTGCCACATCAGGCTCCTTGCTCACGGGGAGACTGCTTCTCCCTCCTCCTGCTCTACCTGCTGCTCCCACTACTTGTGCTCTCTCTCTGGCTCTGTCTGACAAATAAATAAATGAAATCTTTAAGAAAAAGTTTATTGCAGTTTTATTTGTAGAAGCAAAAACTAGCCATAAATATGGGAATGGATAAACTATAATATATTTATAAGATAGAATACTATATAGTTATTATAATGATATAGAAATATCTAGTACCTATTTTTAAATTATAAAAAGCAAGTAGCCCAACTATATGCATATTATAATCCCATTTTTGTAAATAAACACATGCATGCATGTGAATTACAATCATATAGAAGAAGAGGGGGGCCTCAGTGGCACACCTGGTTAAGCATCTGACTCTTGGTTTTGGTTCAGGTCATGATCTCAGGGTCATGGGATCAAGCCATATGTCAGCCTCCATGCTCAGTGCAGAGTCTGCTTGGGATTCTTTCTTCCTCTCCCTCTTCCTCTCCTGCTCATGCTCTTTCTCTCTCTCAAATAAATAAATAAATAAAATAATATAGAAAAATACACGAGAATCTCTTAACCGTGGTTGTATCTTGGTCTGAAGTCATGTGATGGAGAGTAGATGGAGGGAATTTGACTTCAAAATTTATATTCTTCAAGTGTAATTTTTTCTTCTTCTCCATTGTATTTATTTCTCCTTCTTCTTCTTCTTCTTCGTCTTCGTCTTCATCGTCTTCTTCTTCTTCTTCCTAAGACAGTGTTTTTAGAGAAGTATCTATTAAGAGCAAGGGGAAAGTACAGATATTTCCAGATAAAGAACTGAGAGTTTGCTACCATACATTCTTCAGAAAGAAAGATCCCATAATAAAAGTCCAAAATATAAAAATGGATGATAGGAGTGCCTGGGTGGCTCACTCTGTTAAGCATCGGCCTCTTGATTTTGGTTCAGGTTATGACCTCAGGGTCCTGGAATCAAGCCCCAAGTCAGGGCCACCCAAGTACCCCAAAAATAAATCTTAAAAACTTAATCCTAAATAAGGCAGGAAAAGAGGAAAAAATAGAAAAGGTTGGGGAAACATAAGGCATAAATAAGATGGCAGCAGTTATTGCAGATGCATCAGCAATCACAGTAAATATAAATGGAGTACATTTATCAATTAAATGTCAGCGGTTGTCGGAATAAAGAAATAAAAACCAGGTTTGTGCAATTTACTAACAATACATAATGCTTCAGAAAGATTGAAGAGAATAGGTTAGGAAAGGTGTACAGGTAGGAAAATCTAACCAAAATAAATGTTGTATGGTTATATTACTATCGGACAAAAACAGATTTTACAATGACAGAGATAGCTAACTATACATTTAAAATCTCTTCCTTTTTATAGGGAGTTATACCTGGGATGTGGCTGATCCATCAGTGATTACATTTCCAAGTCCTCCTTTCACCTATGAGTGGTCATATGACTAATTTTTGCCAATCAACCATGAGTGGAATTGATGCCTGCTAAGCACAGGGCTCTGCATAGAGTGGCATAAAATGTATATGCATATTCCATTGTTTTGGGGGTAAACAAAATTTACCCCAAATATCACTTCCCAGTATAAAAATGTTATTTTACTTTTTTCTAGGTTTCTCTTCTTTCTAGGTTCCTCTATTAACATAACTGTGTAAACATAAAACAAAATTGGGATCTCATTATATACACAGACTTGTCTAGATTCCGCACTAAACCCTATATTCTTACTTGTCTTCCAAGTTATCAAGTGCTCCTCCTAAGCATGACTTTCATTATTTATTTTTTAAAAAGATATTTATTTATTTATTTGAGAGAGAGAGAGAATGAGAAAGAGAGAGCCTGAGATGGGTAAGGGTCAGAGGGAGAAGCAGACTCCCTGCTAAGCAGGAAGCCCCATTTGGGACTTGATCCTGGGACTCCAGGATCATGACCTGAGCTGAAGGCAGACGCTTAACCAACTTAACCCAGGCACCCTAAGCATGATTTTCAAATTTGCCACAGCAATCTATAGCTTAGCATAGTGCTGGACACAGGGTAACCTTTAATAAAGGCTGGCAATGAGTCATCAAGAGAAGGAGGTTGATGATGATAAGGAAGGAGATGGGGTATGTAGCACAGTTCATACCCACCCACCCCCCTGACACCCATGGTAATAACTATCACTCCTTATATCTTTGTCTAATATCTTTGATAATTTCTTAAGGATAGATTGCTAGAAATAGAATTATTGGGTCCAAGAATACAAGTCTGTTTAAGACTCTCGATACAGATCATCAAGTGGATTGTTCGAATTTATAATCTTCACAACTGCCTTATAAAATGAGGATCATTATTCCCATTTAACAAATCAGATAATCAAGGCTCAGAGAAGATTAAGAAATTTGTTTCAAGTCACTACTAAGGCTGGACATTGAATCTAACTACAAAGTTATTTTTCTATTCAATTTCTAACTTACTTTGGGGCTTAGTTTTCCCCTCCCCAAAATGTATGCTAAAACTCAAAAACAACTGGCCTGGATTCTTTAGAGATGTCGGTGTCATGAAAGACCAAGACACAAACAAGGAAAAACAAGTAGGAATCCTTCTAGATTAAAGGAGACTAAAGAGACATGTAGCGTGTGATCCTTTAGTAAAACCTGAATCTTTATTTGATTTTTTTAAAAAGATTTTATTTATTTATTTGTGAGAGAGGGAGCATGAGCATGTGAGAGAGCATGAAGGGGAGGGGGCAGAGGGAGAGGGAGAAGCAGAGTTCTCACTGAGCAGGGATCCCCAAGGGGACTCAATCACAGGATACCAGGATCATGACTGAAGCCAAAGGCACATGCTTAATTGACTGCACCACCCAGGTGCCCCAGAAACTGAATTTTTAAAAATCAACTGTAAAGGACATTTTGAGGAAAGTCAGGGAAATTTAAATATAGATTATATATTACACAATAGAACTGTGCCAATGTTAAATTTTGTAATGTGAAAATCATAATGTGGCTATGCAGGAGAATGTCCTTATTCTTAAAAGATACACTTTGAAATATTAGAATTGAAGTGTCATGTCTTCAATAAACTCAAATTGTTCAGGAAAAGAAAGAAGGAAAGAAAAAGAGAAATGGGGTAAAAAAGGAAATTAGAAAATATATATAGTAGGAGGAGGGAAAGGGAGAAAATAAATGTGCTACATCTGGTGAATCTTGGTGAAGATGGTATATAGGGGTTCATTTTATAATTCTTGAAACTTTTCCAAAGTTTTAAAATTTTACAGAATAATATGCTGCTGGAATAAAAAATAGATACCAAGACACGGCATTGGTACTAGATCTTTAAAATGATTTCTAAGTAAATACATAAAATCTTTAAAAATAAGTAAATAGGGGTGCCTGGGTGGCTCAGTGGGTTAAAGTCTCTGCCTTCGGCTCGGGTCATGGTCTCAGGGTCCTGGGATCGGGCCCTGCATCGGGCTCTCTGTTCAGCAGGGAGCCTACTTTCCCCCTCTCTCTCTGCCTGCCTCTCTGCCTGCCTCCCTGTGTACTTGTGATCTCTCTCTCTCTGTCAAGTGAATAGATGGAATCTTTAAAAAAAAAAAGTAAATAAGAAAATAAATAAAAACGATTTCTAAGGCTGTAAAGACTTTGCACAGATTTCCTTTCTTTCTTTTTTTTTTCAATTTTTAAAAGATATTTATTTGAGAGAGGGAGAGCAAGAGTGAGAATGAGTAAGGGAGGGGCAGAGGCAAAGGGAGGGAATCTCAGGCAGACTCCCCAGTGAGCACAGAGCCCAACACGAGGCTCGATCTCAAGACTCTGAGATCACAACCTGAGCCAAAATCAAGAGTTGGGCTTAACTGACTGCACCATGGGGGTGCCCCTTCTTTGTTTTTAAAGTATTTGAGGGGCACTTGGCTGGGTCAGCTGCAAGAGTGTGCAACTTTATCTCGGAGTCACAAGTCTGAGCTCCATTTTGGGTGTAGAGATCACTTAAAGAAGTTTAGAAAAAAATGAAGTATTCAAAAAAATGCTTTAAAGAGAGCCCAATAACCTTTATACTCAAGGGACCCTAAAGAATTTCCCCCATCGCATGTGCACCCGAATGTTTATAGCAGCCATGTCCACAATAGCCAAACTATGGAAAGATCCTAGATGTCCATCAACAGATGAATGGATAAAGAAGAAGTGGTGTATACACAATGGAATACTATGCAGCCATCAAAAGAAATGAAATTTGCCATTTGCGACAACATGGATGGAACTAGAGGGTATTGTGCTGAGCGAAATAAGTCAATCAGAGAAAGACAACTATCATATGATCTCCCTGATATGAGGAAGTTGAGAGTCAACGTGGGGGGTATGTAGGGTAGGAAAAGAATAAATGAAACAAGATGGGATCAGGAGGGAGACAAACCATAAGAGACTCAATCTCACAAAACAAACTGAGGGTTGCCGGGGGAAAGGAGGTAGGGAGAGGGTGGTGTGGTTATGGACTTTGGGGAAGGTATGTGCTAGGGTGAGTGCTGTGAAGTGTATAAACCTGGCAATCCACAGACCTGTACCTCTGGGGCTAATAATACATTATATGTTAATAAAAAATTTAAAAATTATAAAAAAAATTAAAAAAAAAGAATTTCCCTCATCCAGCTGCTTTTTAGGTGTTTAAATAATTGCTGCTGACTCATTTGTTTATGGTCCCTGGATTTTGTAGTTTTGTACTGTGATTATCATTATCTTGGTGATGAGCAGTCTGATTACATAATCAGAGCTGGATTTTGTGTGTCTTCTTTCTCCATCCTAGGGGGCAATTATAACTTGTCCCTTGGAGGATCATGGGTGTGGGCACTAGGCAGTGAGAAAGCCTAGGGTTCTTTTCTCTATCTTTATTCTTTGTCTTTTTATTGGTTAGCTGTATCTGTCATGAATTAGTTGAGGGAAAATTAAAGTCTTAAGGTGTAATGTATTTTTCTGGTGCACTCTGTTTTTCAACCTAAAATATGCTATCTAAACTGTACACATTCATTGACAACAGCTGAGTTACAGGTTTTGTAATAGAAAATTCTCTTCAAAATTGTATAAATGTATACATCATATTTTCCTTTTTGAGGGAAAAACTATTTTAAAATACACTATTAAAAGTAGACTTGTTTAAAAATGGCATTAACTTTCCTCTTATCTAAATAAGCAGAATTTAATATTCTAGAGCTAACATTGTCATACTTCCACAATAGTAAAACAGTAATAAAAAAAAGAGAATTGAGTCACCTTAGTTTCTTAATGGAAAGTTTGGCATATGTTAATTTCTGAGGAAGTTGCCAGTTATGTCTCCATGAATGCATTTTGTTTCTAGGTCAGTTCCACTTAAGAGCTGCACTGAAATTGGGGTGTAAACAGCTAGGATAATGGGTGCATTTTTAATCCCCTTTGCCTGTTTCAGTCCCTCTGGGTTGCTTTGAGGAAGCACAAATCTCTCAGAAGGTCACTGGTTCAGCTCAATGCAGTGTTTCCTTCTAGCAACATCCCTTTGCATAATATTTGTTGGTGAGAAAACAAGGAGGACATTGATAAGGAATTAACATTAACTTGGGGTGAGATATTTATGAACAAATTTAACCAAAAGGCTTACACAGTTTAATTGAGTTGAATTAACAATTGCCTGCTTCAGGGCAGGGTATATAGTTGGAGTCCCAGAATTGTCACAATTGGAATATGCTTTTAATGTTTATTTATTATTATATTTAATTTGAACTTTTTATTTTGAGATAAGTTAAACTTACAGGTGAGTTTTATTTAGAAACAGTATAAAGCTCTCAGGTTCTCATGTGTATCCTTCATCCAGATTTACCAGTTGTTAACATTTTGCAAAACTTGCTTTATCACTTTCTCTCTCTCTCTCTCTCTCTGGGTCTCTCTCTCTATAATATATATCATTATAATTAGTTATAATTATATGTAAAATACATAAATAAATATATTTATATTAAACATAAATACAAAATATATTTTTAAAAAATACACTAATTACATATAATCTTTATTGTTACTATTCTCTCTATATTTTATTATTCTTGTTATTGTTATTATTAGTTTTCTAAGTCATTTGAGAGTGAATTGCAGACTTTTAAAAAAATTTTATTTATTTATTTGAGAGAGAATGAGAGAGAGTGAGAGAGAGAGAACATGAGAGGGGAGAAGGTCAGAGGGAGAAGCAGACTCCCCATGATGCTGGAGCCCGATGTGGGACTTGATCCTGGGAGTCTGGGATCATGACCTGAGCTGAAAGCAGTGGCTTAACCAACTGAGCCACACAGGTGCCCCATGAACTGCAGACTTTATGTCCTTTTAGCCCCTAAATATTTCGATGTGTGTAACTTTTCTTTCATTTTTTTAAAAAGATTTTATTTATTTATTTATTTGAGCGTGAGAACAAGCAGAGAGGAGAGGCAGAGTGAGAAGGAGAAGCAGGGTCTCCGATGAGCAGAGAGCCCGATCAGGGGCTCGATCCCAGGACCCTGAGATCATGACCTGAGCCAAAGGCAGACGCTTAACAAGTTGAGCCACCTAGGGGCCCCTCAACATTTATATCTTAAGAACAGGGACCTGTTGTCTTTCATAACCATAGTAAAATGACTAAATTCAGAAAATATAACATGGCAACAATATTATGATCTATGATAACGAGCATATTTAAATTTTGTCAGTTTTTCAAAAAATGTCTTTTTTAAATTAAATTAAATTAAACTTTTATTTTTATTACTTTATTTTTTTTTAAGATTTTTACTTATTTACTTGACAGAGAAGGAGAAAGAGCGTAAGCAGGGGAAGTGGCAGGCAGAGGGAAAGGGAGAAGCAGACTGCTAGCTGAGCAGGGAGCCTAACATGGGACTCAGTCCCAGGACCCTGGGATCATGACTTGAGCTGAAGGCAGACACTTAACCAGCCAGGTACCCCAATGTCTTTTTTTTTTTTTTAAAGATTTATTTGAGAGAGAGACAGACAGACAGAAACAGAGAGAGAATGAGAGAAGGAGGTGGGAGGAGGGAGAGAGGGAGAGAGAAATTTAAACAGACTCTGCACTCAGCGTGGAGCCAGATGAGGGGATCTGATCTCACAACGCTGAGACACCAAGAATTGGTTGCTTAACCACCTGTGCCCCTAGGCACCCCCCCCAATAATGTCTTTTATAGCAAAATTTCCCCCCTTTGATCCAGAATGCAATCCAAGGTCATAGAACCCACTTATCAGTCACATCCCCTTTAAAGATATGACTTTATCCCTTTAATCTGGAACAGTTTCTCTGTTTTTCTTTTTCTTTCATGATATTGACATTTTAAAAATCATACAGGCCAGTTGTTTAGTAGAATATCCCTCAATTTCGGTTTCTATATTTATTGACAATTAGATTCGGGTTGTGCATATTTGCCAGCAATATCAGAGACGTGGTGATGTGCTCTTCCCAGTGCATGAGATCAGGAGGTCCATTTGTCCCACTTGATGATGCTAACTCACTTGGTTGAGGAAGTAGCCACCATGTTTCACCACCATAAATTTCCTATTTTTCCTTTAACATGCAATGTTTTTTGAAGCTTCTACTTAATATTTTATGGTGGCTAAGGGTAGTAGTACAGATGGAAAGTGGTGCAGAGCTGTAGATCAGGTACAAAAACAATAAAGGTAACTCTGCTATTTGAATAAAATTTCGAAATCTGATTATAGGTTTGGCTGTTGCACACAGTAAGACTTTGTGTTCATTCACATAGAATTGTATTATGTGATTATTTGTTTCAAACTTTATTTTTAAAGATTTATTTATTTATTTATTTTAGAGACAGTAAGAGAGAGAGCACAAGCAGGAGGGCCAGAAGGAGAAGGAGAGAGAATCTCAAGCGGATTCTGCAAGCTTTTGAGGGGCTCAATCTCACGACCTTGAGCTGAAGCCAAGAGTCCAGGGCTTAAAGAACTGGGCCACCCAGGCACCCTGTCTTACACTTTAAATAAAGTATCCCAACCTTGTGTCTACTCTTGGTCTCCTTGGGTGTGCTTTGAGTTGTAGAGAACGTAAATATAATTCTATTTCCATTGCACCTAGATTTTATATTCTAATATGGAACCTTGGACAGGGAATAACAGACATTTGTATTTGGCAATAAACATTTAAATGAAACAATCAGATGTTTCTTCCTTAATGGCTACCTATGAAATCTTAAAAACCAAAGCAAACGTGAGTTTGGCCACAATGTGGACCCATGGAACATCTTAAAAACAACACAGATTGGAGGAAAATGCTTCTATGTGTCAGCGTTGAGAAAAATTTTATTCCCTAGATGATCTCACACACATCAGGCAATCATCCAATAATGATAAGCAATTACTACTAATAACGAGGAAGCATCTCTGTGGGCTCAGGGTACCCACAGCTCACGTTGCACATCATTAGGGGGGCCCCGGATTTATTTCTTTGTGGCTCCTTTTCTCTGACTACATCAAAGCCTGAAGCAGAATACAGTGATTTAAAAAGATAGACACAGTCAATGTATTGACCCCTGAAATTGGCTGCCTGCAAATCTGTGGCTGCTTCTCATTTCTGGGAACCCTACTTAATAACTCCATCTCCTAGGGGTCCCTGCATGGCGCAGTTGTTAAGCATCAGGTCATGATCCCAGCATCCGGGATCGAGCCCCACATCGGGCTCCCTGCTCTGCGGGAAGCCTGTTTCTCCCTCTCCTACTCCTCCTGCTTGTGTTCCCTCTCTGACTGTCTCTCTCTCTGCCAAATGAATGAATACAATCTTAAAAAGACAAAACAAAACAACTCTGTCTCTGAATCTCTGCCTGGCTTGAACAGCATTTTGATAGGTTCTAACTTTGTTGGAATGGGGAGTGGGAAAACTGCCAACCTGGATCATGACATTGGAAACTTAAGCTTCTCTGTGTATCAAAACTGACCTATCAGTATGATTTTAAAATGGCTTTACAAATTCTCATCCCCTCTGCATACAAAGATTGACAGTAAATAGAATCCTTGAATTAGAATCTGTTTTAAATTTTCCAGACTATCGATCCTCTTTTCTTCTTTAAACATGATAAATGTTAAATGCAAAACATCCACAACCCTCTGAAAGAATGCTCCCAAGAGCAAGGAGGGAATTTACATAGCATTGACCACCATTTTAGCTGGTCTGCGGTCATATAATAATTGTTAGATTTTGAGGTTTTCTGAATGAATTACGATGTTATCATAATTCATATGTCACTATTCCTGGGTTACAGAAAGTTCTGTTTTTAACTTAATAACTAAGCTTTAAAATGGATCTTACTTCTCAAGGGTGGATTTTCATTTGAGGCCAGGCCACATGTGAGTTTCCATTGTTGCCATAGTAGATTACCATGATTTGTGCTTTAAAACAAAATCTGTTCATTAGTTCACAGTTCTGTAAGTCAGAAGCCTGGATACAGCATGGCGCGATTGAATCTTCTGCCTCGGGTCTTACCACACGAAAATCGAGGTGTTGGCAGGCCCTTTCTGGAGGTTCTGGGAGGATTCTACCTCCAAACACATTCAGATTGTTTGCTGAATTTAGTGCCTTGTGATTACAGGACTGAGGTCTTCGTTTTCTTGTTGGCTGTCTGTTGGGGGCTGGATGGTCTGGGTTCCTAGAGGCTGCCCACATTCCTTCTCATGCTTTATGTGACCCCCTCCAACAAAAGCTGACTAAGTCCTTCCCATGGTTCAGATGTCCCTGACTTTTCTTACTGCCACATCTCTCCTCTGCTTCCTGTCAGAGATAGTTCTCTACTTTTAAGGACTCAAGAGATTAGATGGAGCCTACTTGGAAAATCTAGGATAATTATCCTATCTTAAGGTCCATAACCTTAATGGCATCTGGAAAATCCCTTCTGCCATGTAACTGTATTTATAGGTTCCAAGGGTTAAGGCAGGACATCTTTGGAAGGCCATTATTTGGCCTACTACAGGCCATTAAAAAGAAAAAAGAGAGAGAGAGAGAGGACAAGACAAGACTGAAGGTTTATTATAATTTGGGATTTTCAAACAAAGAGATCGGTAGCTTAGTACATAGTACCTCTATAAAGCACAGTGCCTGACTTTCTGTTTCACTGGTGAGTACAGGAGTCTTGGAGATGAACAACTGACAAGCCCAGATATTGTTCTAATACGGATCCGTTCACCAGGAACTTTGGGGTGAATGACGGGATGAATTTATGGAACTCTAATCCTAGAGCCTGCCCTCAGACTCAAAAAGAGTAGCAGACCTTTTGGGAAAGATATGTGCCCTGCCTGGGTCCCTCAGTGACCTCTTTACAAACAAAGTGGGACAGCAAATCATCTGTGGGTATAAGACACGGCAAAGAGATTCTAAATGAGTTTAGATATTCTCTGGTTAATACAAACATGACTTGGGCACCTAGGTGGCTCAGTTAGTTAAGCATCTGCCTTTGGTGGCTCAGTTAGTTAAGCATCTGCCTTTGGCCTAGGTCACGATCTCGGGGTCCTGGGATTGAGCCCCTCATCAGGGCTCCCAGCTCAACAGGGAGCCTGCTTCTCCACCCCCCCACCCCACCCCACTCTTAAGCTCTTTCTCTCTCTCACCTAAATAAATAAATAAATAAAATCTTTAAAAAAATAAATTATACAAGGACTTTAAAAAAATACAAGCATTACTTGTATCCATCAGTTATTAAGGTGTTAAAAGATACAATAAGATGTTAACGGCTACAAATGTTGACAGCCATTTTAATTTGGGTGACAATAACAATAACCAGTCACCACTGGCTGGAATGGCCTTATAAATAAGGTCACAGGAGGATCTTCACTTGAAGAAAAGAAAAATTCAAGATATTCTTTGGTTTTGTTATTATTATACTTCTTTTTCCCAGAAAGGACAACTCAAGGAAAAACGCAGATAAAAGTTAACATTTCCCAGTGAAAAATTTCTAATCTTGATATAGGCTAAATTAAAGGCTATTAGGCCCCTTAATAGTGTAAAGTTATTTTGGGGGGAAATAGACTCAGGAAACCCAGCACTAGATAAGTCAAAGCAGAAGACTACAGAATAACATGCATATTAAAGTCTTTGTTGTACATATACATATAAAACAGAATATGAGGCCATATACCAAAATGGCAACAGAGTTGATCTCCGGGAGGTAAGACTGTAAATATTTAAAATTATTTTCTTTGGGGCACCTGGGTGGCTCAGTCTGTTAGGCATCCGACTCTTGATTTCAGCTCAGGCCATGACCTCAGGGTCCTGAGATTGAGACCTCTCCCTTGGGGGGGGGGGTCCCTGCTCAGTGGGGAGTCTGCTTGAGATTCCCACTCTCCTTCTTCCTGGCCACTTGTGCCAATGTGACCCGTGTCCTTATAAGAAGAGAGGTCAGGGGCCCAAGCACAGTGGAAACATCATGTGAGGACCCAGAGATAAGACAGCAGCAGTCTGTAGCCCCCAAAGAGAGGCCTCCGAGGAAAGCAAGCTCCGCGGGCACCTTGATTTTAGATTTCAAGGCCCCAGAGCTGTAAAGAAAACATGTCTTCTGTGTAAGCGAGTCAGGCTGTGTCATTTTGTTACTGCAGCCTGAGAAGACCAACATGACATCAAAAACCTAAACCTCTGCTTCCCTTCTTGCATTCGTGTAGAGCGCCAGCAGCGCTGGGAGAAAGTGAATCTGGGGCGGCCAAGGCCATGAGCAACCAAAGTCAGGGCGGGGGAAGTGTGCAGCGCAGGGCGGGAGGCCGGGAGGGCAGAGGCTCCGCGAGCTCCGAGCGGTGAAGGCTCATACAGAGAATCACAGGTCAGAAACCAGGGAGGCAGGCAGGCAGGCAAGAAACAGAAGGCAAGGTTCGTGTCCTTAGGTCAGGGGGATAGTCCCAGATGGAGAATGTTCTAAGGGAAGGGGTGGGCATATAACGAAAGACATCGAGCCCAAAGAAAACAGATCCGGAGGCAGACTCGTTTTCCTTTTGTAAATACATGTTATTCGTTTGCATTTGGTTATAAAAGAGTAACATGCTTATTGTAGAACGTTTAGAAAATGCAGAAGAGAATTAAATGTATACGTGCACCTACGCAAACCTCACGCACAAGCCTCAGCCCGAGACAGAAGCACTGTGAACGTTTTGCTGTGCTCCCTTTCGGTCATTTTCCATGTACCTATAACACATTTAAAAAGCATCCTCACTGCCCTGTACCCTGTAGTCCATTTCTATTGTTCATCTTCTGAACAGTTAACAATGTAGCAAGAGCGTGTCTTGTTATAGGAGCCTCAGGGAGTTGGTCTGCCCAATACCGGCGGCTGATGGCAGATCGAAGGGGAATGTGGCTTAACACTTTTGCAGGGACCCTTGAACCTGAGAGAGTACTGGCAGGCTTTAAAAAGAAAACCAAAATAGATAGCTTCATCTCACTTTACTCGAGGTCTGCCATGAAGCTGTCACCATGGTCAGTGATTGCCTTTGAAAAAAGAAGTCTCAAGTTCGAGAAATCCATAATTTAGATATTTTTTAAAAGATCATATTAGTGACATTGTATTATGGTTTATTGAGTTTAGAAATGCACCAATGGCTGCCTCCAGCCTTCCAAAGCTTTTTGCTAAAGCAGCCTGTACTTGTCAAAAAATTGCTCTAAATAGCTTGCAAACCACTTGAATCTGCCCCTTTTATGTAGTAAAATTGGTCAGTTTCCCAACAGTAAAGAAGAGGGAAAATATAGATTGGCAGCAACCAACACTGCCCTGAGAACAACATCGGCTTTCTGAATCCAGGGCTTTTTAGTAGGAGACATAAGTAATTACAGCCTTATGTAGCTGTTAACTAACGTTTTCAAACCCCAGGAAAAAAGAGCATTCTTTTGTTGGCTTTTGTTTCTGCTTTGAGCTCAGGCCTGTAATTCCTCATCCTGCTGGGCTGATCAGGGACACTGGCAACTTTTTGCTAACCAGATCTAGATCTGCAGTCCCAAATGGGCACTTTAAATCACACCCAGAAGCAAATCGGAAGCCCTTGTCTTGTGGTAAGGAGGGATTATTTTGTGAGATGGTTACAACCTTCTGCAGCTGGGCTTGAACTTGGCCCACACTTTTGTGGTTGCCCCTGGGAGAGCCTTCTGGCTTTTTCACTTCGGACAAAGTCAAGGAATGACCGTTTTCAGGTGTGCATGTGCGTGTACGCATGTGTTTAATTGGAGTAAAAATTCGTAACATAAAATGTATCATTTCAACCATTTTTCTGAGTGTCCAGTTCTATAACATTAAGTGTATTCGTGGCTGTGCAACCATCACCGCCACCCATTTCCAGACCTTTTTCATGTTCCCCAAGTTCCTTCCCTGTTTAACACCAACTCCTCAGTCCCTGTCTCCCCCAGACTCTCGCAACTGCCATTCTGTTTTCCGTCTCCATGAATGTGACTACTCCGGGTATTTTGTGTAGGTGGAATCTTAGAGTTATTGTCTTTTTGTGACTGGCTTCTTTCACTTAGCGTAAAGCCTTTAGGGTCTGTAACATGTTGTAACACGCATCAGAATTTCACTCCTTTTCAAGGTCGAATGATATTCCATTGTGTGTATACACTGGATTTTGTTTATCCACTCATCTGTTGACAGAACACTTGGGTTGCTTCTCCCTGTTCGGTAGAATAATAATGCTGCCATAAACACAGGTGGAACAAAATCTCTCGGAGTTCTTGCTTTCAGTTTTTTTGGGGATTTCCCCAGAAATGGAATTGCTGATCATATGGTAATCCCATGTTGACATTTTTGAGGAAATGCATATTGTTTCCCAGAGTGTTGGACTATTTTACATTTCCAGCAGGGTTTGCAAGGGCTCCAATTTCTTCAGATGTGTTTTAAAACACCCACAATTGGCGTGCCTTGGTGGCTCAGTCTGTTAAGCCTCCCACTCCCGATTGCAGCTCAGGTCATGATCTCAGGGTTGTGGGATCGAGCCCTGTGTTGTGCACTCCTCTCAGCAGGGGGTCTTTTCTCCCTCTCCCCTGCCCTGTGTGCTAGCTCACTTGCTCTTTCTTAAATGAATAAATAAATCTTGAAAAAAATAATGTGCCCACATTCACATCACCAAATCACCATTTTCATTGCCCCAGAGAGCTTGGTTAAAAGTGATTCCCAAACTCTGGTGCAGTTAAGAGTAACCCAAGGAGTGTGTTAAAATGTAGATTATTGGCTCCACATGAGAGATTCTCATTCCGTAGTTCTTCGGTGAGGCCCAGGAATCTGCATTTTTTTCACACCAGTTGCCCCAACTGGTTCCGATAGAGGTAGGTCTATGGACTAAACATTGAGAAAAAGTCAGATAAAAGGTCCAAACTTGGAAATTTAGAATCCCCCCAAAGCTGAACTTTGGGGTTTTACGCCTATGTGAGTTCAGCCCACTCTGACATGTCAGTGAGTTTTTGCTCTGGGGTTGAGTGACCACGTGTGGCCAACGTTGGAAAAATTGATTATAAAACTCCTGGAAGGAGTGTCTCACAGAAGCTACTTTCTGACTTCTTCAGCTGTCCACATTTCAGTCATCTTCTACAGTGTCTCCTATTTATGCTTTTCTGTGTTTTTTAAATGTTTGACATTGAACATCCATTACTCTCCTAATTAGAAAAACAACCCTCAAACTCTGACAACAAATAAAAATTCTTTGCACATTCAAATATTTCCTCTACCAGGTCTTCTTCAGCTCCCACTTCCCTTCTGCCTGAGATATATCAGTCCCTCCGAGTGCAGGCCTTCCTGGAATTTGGTTTCTAATTCTTCTAGACTATGTCTCTCATTGAGTTACAGTGGTTGCATTTATTTTATTTTATTAAAAAAAACCCAGCAGTTGCATTTAATAGAAACTTGAACAAGACAGGCTGGTGATTCTTTCCAGCAGGGCCTCATGGGTAATGGGATTCACTTTGGAGGCTGGGACACTGGAGTTCAGCATCAAACCCAGACACAATTAGATTCAGGAGACTGCTAGCTTACGGAAGATATCAACTTATTAAATTACAGTGAGAAATAGAAGATCAGCAAATAGAACTACTTATGTGAGTGGGTCAGCACGTTTTTCCTTGTAGAAATGACTACCCGGGAGACCAAGTGACTACCAGTGGATGAATATTGGGTGAGCGTGGGAATCAGAACACAGGAAATCAGATGGTTAAATTGCTGGTGTCATAAAGCTACTGTCCGCCTGACAGAGCCGTTTCCCCTCTGGAGCCACGTTTGCCAAAAGTTCCAGAACACATGGGCCAGAGAGTCAAAAAGAGAGTTCACGGGTGCCTGGGTGGCTCAGTGGGTTAAGCCGCTGCCTTCGGCTCAGGTCATGATCTCGGGGTCCTGGGATCGAGTCCCGCATTGGGCTCTCTGCTCAGCAGGGGCCCTGCTTCCCTTCCTCTCTCTCTGCCTGCCTCTCTGCCTACTTGTGATCTCTCTCTGTCAAATAAATAAATAAAATATTTTTTTTAAAAAAAGCGAGTTCACCTCTTGACCATTGTGGAGATCCATAGGCAGGTTTGTTCTTTTGTTCTCTTTGTTTCTGTATTCCACGCAGAATATCGCCTAACACCATCTCCTGGTCTCGCTCAGGTACCTGTTAGTGTTGAGACTGGACCTGGACTGGGGGTTGGGGGGAGACACGGAAAGATCTGCCTTAGGTGCTGAAGCCTACTTCAACTTCAACAGACACAAGGGGTGTCATAAGTGTGACCAAATCAGATATTGAGACTGAAAGATAGAAAATGATAACAGGAAGGAAGACAATAGAAAGCCCTTAAGTAGATCAGAAGACAAAGCCAGGGGTGCAGGGAGTGAATGGACTCAGAGTAATTCTCATGGATATGGTCTCCTGATGCTGGCAGAGGCTTGAGGAGAACTCAGAGCCTGTCTCGGGGACATGACACCACCCCCCCCCCCGCCCCAGCTTACAGACCTGGTCCTGTTTATCGCATCTGACTCTGGTGCTTTCCAAGTATTTCTGTCAAAAGCACATCTATAAACCATCTGTTAGGTGGGGTGGCTCCTATAAATGGCTGAGCTCATTTATTTTATGGTAATTTTCACTCAGAGGGTGACTTTTATCTGACCTCATTAACAAATTCTGAGGTGATGTTACTGGACCCCATGGAAGTTATTTATATGTCTGGTCACCCTACTAGGCAAGGAATATCATGAATCCTGTCTGTGTGTTCTCACCACCAAAAGCAAGTGCTTTAAAGACAATTTGAAGTTCAGTGAAAGTTTGGTAACTACATACATAATATAATTAATTAAGTAAGTAATTGTGTTCTCAGAAAACGGGCCAATTAATTTCAGGGTTTCTGTGTGTTGCTGCTCACCATGATGAACAGAATTTGTGTATTATTCAGATCATCCAATTCTCCTGAAGTACCATCACATTTGCCATTGATTTTTTGTTTTCTTTACTTTGTATTTTTAAACATTTATTTATTTTAGAGAAAGAGAGAGAGCATGCACGCAAGCAGGTGGGGGGATAGAGCAGAAGGAGAGGGAGAGAGAATCTCAAGCAGACTTCCTACTGAGCACCAGGACTGATGTGGGACTCAATCTCATGACCCTGAGATCATGATATGAGTCAAAACCAAGAGTCGGGTGCTGTACCAACTGAGCCAGCCAGGTACCCCTGAACTGTATGCTTTAAATGTATGGATTGTATAGTAAAAGAATTATATCTCAATGAAACTGTTAAAAAATCAATGGCAGGGGCACCTGGGTGGCTTAGTCTGTAGAGCATGCAAATTTGATCTCAAGGGGTTGTGAGTTCAAGTCCCACTTTGGGCATACCACCTACTTAAAAAAATAAATAAAAATAAAGCTTACAATTCAATGGTTTTTAGTATATTCACAGATAAGTGCAACCACCACCACAAACAATTCTAGAACATTTTCATCACCTCAAAAAGAAATCCTGCACCCTTTAGCTGTCACCCTTTTTGTAATTACCCCTGTCCAGCCCCAGCCCTAAAAAACCACTCATCCACTTTCCGTCTCTCTAGGTTTGCCTGTTGTGCATATTTCATATAAATGGAATCATGTTATATGTGGGATTTTTGTGACCATCTTCTTTCACTTAGCATAAACTTTTCAGATTGGTCCATGTTGTACATGTGTCAGTACCCCATTCCTTTACATGGCTGAATAATATTCCATCATATGGATATACCACTTCCATTTATCCATTCATCAGTTGATGAACATTTGGGTCACTTTTGGCTGTTATGAATAATGCTGCTATGAACAGTTGTGTACAAGTTTTCATTTCACTGGAGCATATAACTGGGCATGAAATTATTGGTTCCTATGGAAATTTTATATGTAACATTTTGAGAAACTGCCAGATTATTTAGCAAAGCAGCAAATCACTTTCTAATCCAACCGTCAATGATTGAAGGCTCCAATTTTTCCACATCCTTGTCAATACTTGTTACTAACTGACTTTTTGATTAGAATCATCCTAGTGGGTATGAAATGGTATCTCATTGTGGTTTTGATTTTCATCTCCCTGACGACTAATAGTGACTAATCTCTCTTCATGTGGTTATTGGCTATTTGTATCTCTTCCTTGGAGAAATGTCTGTTCAGGTCCTTTGTCCATTTTTTAAATGGTTTGTCTTTTTATTACTGAAGTGCAGAATTCTTTATATAGTTGAGATACAGGTCTCTTATCAGGTATACTATTTGAAAATAGTTTTTTTCCCATCCTGTGTGATCTTTTCACCTTCTGATGGCATCCTTCAGAAGCACAAACGTTTTAAATTTTGATGAAGCTCCATTTATCTTTTTGTTTTCCTAACCACACCCACAACCTGGTATCTGGGTGAATGACTCACTGTGTCATGATGGGCTACAATTACATTTTTCTTTTCAAATACAACATGCATTAAAGTTTAGAGTACTTTATTGAGTTCATTTAGTCATCATCATACCAAAGGCACCCATGAGGGAATACAGATCAACAATTCCTGCTTCAGCACAAAGGGTAAAAAAGAAGAAATTCAATCTCTACTTCCTACATCACCAATCTGTTTGACATCCCTTTTGTACCTTTTAATGTCCCTCCTTTTGAGATAAAACTTTAGTAACCGATTTATATAATGGCTTCACTTTTTCCATGGACTTGTTGAGTGGCCAACGTTGCAGACACGTCTTTTTCAGGAAGAATTGTTATTTTAATAACATTGATTTTTTCCAGCAGTGATAATGGCAAAGCACTCTTCCTGGACAATGAGTTTGGAATAGCTCACAATGGGGGACTGAGATCGAACTTGAAGGATTTACCTAGCCAGAAGATTTATACAACTTACTCTGTGTTGACTCCTTATCAAAGATGGTCGAAGTGGCATTCAGTTTTAGTTCTCTCTCCTCTTAACAAACATATTGCTGAGGTCTATAGCTCGCACACTGTATTTTTAAACCAGGGACTAGAAAGGAAGGGCAGATTACCATTTCTCTAGTTCTTTGGGAGCCTGCTCCCATAGCGTGAGGTCATGAGTTAATTTATCACAAATGATTACTTTTCAGACCAAGTTACTGTTGGCCATATGTTTGAAAAAATAGCCGAAGTATGTAGCTGTTGTAGTTATACTAGTAAGTACAACACAATGTAAACAATTTTCCAAAGACAAAGTATCCTCTGAGATCCTGGCAGAAAAAAAGGGAATAAATGATTTTCTAAAACTGCACACCAGAAACAACATGGTCACTCTTTCTCTTCAGTAATAAGAAGACGTGCAGATGAGTAGAATAGATAAAACGTTTTCATGTCACTTACCTGGTTATTGATTCTGAGATTTCACCTTTGACCTATCAAACTCTCTAGGGAGTTTCCTCCAGAGTAAATGCTTGGGGAAGATATGTATATATCAGTGCGAAGTTTTATTTTTTCCAAAAAATCAATTCCCTATGGGAGCCAAGTCCCTGGTGAAGTGGTTCGTAAGCAACAAAATCCTCTGGAGAATTGCTGTTTCCTTCCAAAGATTCTGTTGTTATTGTTAAGGCTACAAGAATCACCCTCTTAAAATGTGTTTTTGAAAAAAATGAATTAGTAACAAACTTCAATGTTTTAAAATTCTATTAAAATGCCAACTGATCTCTTTCAGGAATGGTTGAGTTTCTTTCAGCCTCCAGAGCCGTAGTAATTTTTGTTATTTGCCATGTGAGCACTCGTGCTTACGGAGAATTATAGGCATGCAGTTATATTTAAAGTGAATATTATTTAAGTATTGAAGGGTATGGAATTATATTCATTGAAACATAATTAAAGTACAGAGACATGTAATAATAAGTGGGTGGAAGTATGTGCAATAATAGTTCAAAGTAATCACTGCATTACGATTGTGCCGCAGATTACAGGAAAATATAATGAGGTCTTCATTTAATTAGCGCACTTTAATTCTGAGCCAGATTAGAGGCAAAGGGCACTTCACAGAAGTGCCAGGGCTGTTCTTACTACAGAAACAGGTGAAAATGGTGTTCTGAAAAGATTCTAATTTGAGTTTAGGAGTAGCCAGTGAAATGAGAGAATTTTTACCTCTTATCCCATTACTTGTTGTGTGGACACAGGATAGAATCCTTCTGCTAAGGTGGTGCAAATAATTCCTGAATGGAGCACCCAAGTGTCTCCCAGTGGATCCCCATCTATCCCTTCCTACCTTAGCTCACATTATTCCTCCACAGAGAACCTCTACTCTGGCCGAATGTCCTTGGCTTGGCACTGGAAATACCATGAGCACGTCCTGAGAACATGTATGTCAGCACATATGTGCTGTTAAGACTTGGTGAAATAGGGGCGAATGCCTGGATGGCTCAGTCATTAAATGTCAGGCTTCTACTCAGGTCATGATCCCGAAGTCCTGGGATTGAGCCCCACATCAGGCTTCCTGCTCAACGGGAAGTCTGCTCCTCCCCCCTTCACTGTGCTCTCTCTCTCTCTCTGCCTCATTCTCTCTCTCTCTCTTTAGTAAAATCTTTAAAAAAATAATACTTGGTGAAATGGGAGGCCAGGAGCAAGGGTGTTACTCAGCCAGCTTTTTCAGAGCTGATCTGAAAAACAAAACAAAACAAAAAAAACAACCCTGTCTCTGACCACCCCCTCTGGCTCCCAGGAGGCCTTGAATTTCATGTTTTTTTTCCTTTGGCCCAGCTGATCTATCCTGCAAGCAGCCCTTCAGAATGGCTGCCAGGATCCTCCTGTGTGAGAAAATGACACCCTGTTCTGGCCCTCTAAAATCAGTGCCTAAATCTGACCCTTCCACCTCCTGGTAATGGCCAGAGCCATCCTCCCTCCCAGTTGCCTTGCTAGAGCACCTTTCCTACCACTCCCCCTCAATGAGCCTCGAAGCCTTAAAAGTCACTTCTACCTCTGAATTCCTCTAACTCTAATCGTCTGTGGGGCTCACAGAACAATTTGTGGATGCATGCTGAAGTAATATAACACCCACTTGGGATACCTAAGGGCTCAGTCAGTTGAGCGTCTGTCTTCGGCTCAGGTGCTGATCCCAGGGTCCCAAGATGGAGCCCCGCATCAGGATCCCTGCTCTGCGGGGAGCCTGCTTCTCCCTCTCTCTCTGCCACTCCCCCTGCTTCTGCTTGCTTGCTCTCTCTCTCTCTTTCTCTCATTCTGTTAAATAAATAAATAAAATATTTAAAACAATACATCGCCCACTTGTCCTCCCACTAATGTTTTAAGTTCTCTGTGAGGAGAATTCCTTCAAGGCTGCTCGTATCTTCAATGGTGACCATAGTGCCACTTGCCTAGTGGTAGTTATATATAGTGTGAAGAGTACGGACTCTGTCTGCATGAGATTCACTGCAAAGGCGGATATAGACAGGTGGCAGACACCACCTTTACCAAGTGAGTAAAGCCAACATCACCAGTAATGAAACCAACTGACACTATGTGCCTCTTGATAGGATGCCCAGAGGAGGACACCACATCCTTTGTGCACCATTCTTGCCAAAAATGGGTAACGCGCATCTAAACACAAGGAAACATCAGGTGCAGCAAATTAAGTGGTGTTCTATACAGTAACTGACTTGTGCTCTTCCACCATCCCAAGATCATAAAAGACAAAGAAAGACTGAGGAATGTTCCAGGTTAAAAGATTAAAGTGATGTGACAACTGAATGCAATGTGTGATCAAGGATTTGATGTTGAACCATAGACTTTTTTTCTATAACAGACATAATGGGAAGAATTGGCAGAATCTTAAATAAGATCTGAAGATCTAATTGTATCATTTCAGTGTTAATTGACAGTATGGTGACAATTATACCATGTTTATATGGGAATGTCCTTGTTTTGAAGGAATACACACAGAAGTATTTAGGGGTAAAGAAACTTCATGTGTGCCATCGACTCTCAAAGGGTTCAAAGATGATTATAGACATCATATATATATATATATATATATATACTATTTATTACACACATATAAACATATGTATACACATATGAAGAGAAAAATAAAGCAAATTGGGGTAAAATGTTCACAGTTGAAGATTCTGAGTACAAGGTATATGGAATTCTCTGCACCATTCTTGCAACTTGATGTTAGAAATCATGTCAGAATAAAAGTCTTTTGTTTGTTCATGTTTGTTATTTTTTGAAGTGTGGACTCTGGAATCAGCCTGCCTAGCTTGGAATTCACTTATCAGCCGGATGACTGTAAGCAAGTTGCTAGGCCCGTGAGGGACCAGTTTCCTCATCTGTGCTATGAAGATAATAATAGTACTGACCTGGGCAGTTTGCTCAAGAATTCATCTTAATTCCATGAAAATTAAGCACCACAAGCTCTTGGCCCAGAGTCAGCTTTGGGTCAATGATAGCTTCTGTTATGAGATGGCCCAGTCCATGTTTCCAACTACTTATGATAAGGATGATGTTGGGGGATCAGGAATTACTCGGGTCAGGAGGGAACACCATAGGCCATGAGTCTCTTGCGTACTTCTAAGGGGCCTTGCTAAGTGCTGTGACATCTGAAAGCACCAGGGTGGCTCTTGTCCCTGATTTTTAAAGTCATTAGGATGTTTAAAGAGTTCTTAGTTAGCTTTAGACCCCCATCCAGGGCTCAGGCACAATAGGACAGTCACCCTGCAGGTGAGTGACACATGGCCACCCGTTAAAACCCCACCAGGCCCATTTCCACAACGGGCTTTAACACATGACCAGGTGAATTGTGTGTGCTTTGGGCAAGAAGCAGATACCTGTCCTTCTCTCTTACCCAACAGAGAGCTGTTTGAAATATCTCAGAATCTCATTTGCTTGACTGACCCTGAGTCCTAAATCCAGAAGGATGTCCACATGGGAGAGGAATCAATACTTAGAGATTTATCTAGAACCACATCCTTTATGTGACTATAGAGGAAACTGAGGCCCAGCAACTGATGAGATGAGCTGGAGATGATTCTATGGGTTCTTGTATGGGGAGGGCTGGCACAAGTTTCCCTAAATCCCTAGGCTTTGTCCTTTCCCAGCCTACATTGTTTTATGGCATGGTGACTGATGGAGTCAAAGAGCTCAGAGAGGCAGATGTGAAGGGAACAACAAAAACTAGGGAAGTGTTCCCCTCATAGGCTTGTGCCAGTCAGCATCTAAAGGGGCTCTCTGCTTAGCCATGGTTGGCAAGGACACCATTTCACAGCAAAGCATGAGAAACAAGATGGCAACATTTGCTGACATTTGAGCAGTAGTTCTCTGTAGGCCCAGGTGGTGCATTTAATATTGAATCAATTTTAGTTGAGTTTGTAATTCACTGACCGAAATAAAGTGTTCAGTTTTCATTACACAGTTTGCTTCCCTGATTTTTACATCTTCTTTCTTAGTTCTCTGTCAAGAGGCTTCTTACCACTTTCTCCAGTTCTAAGCTCCGGCGATCTTCTCTCTATCTTCTGCTTTGCTCTGACCATCTTGAACTTGAGACATTAAGTGTGAACAAGAAGTTCACAGCTGACCTTGACCTTGAGTAATTCAGGGAGTACAGGACTATTGCAGAAGGAAATTTCGGAGTTTCCTTTTGTTGTCGGTTAAGAAATCTGTGTCCAAAATAACTTGAAAGTGACTTGAAACACCATAGATTCTGAGCTGGGTATCTCTTTAGAGCTCATTCCACCCATTGAGGGACCTCTCTGTTGTCTCTGTACCTGAAAGTAGGGATGATCTTTTTGTTTTGTTTTTTTTCCAAATTCTCCTGGAAGGAAGCCAATACAATTAACATAGAAAAATATGCAACTGGGCATCTGGAAGAATTGTTTTCCCTGCTTAGCAAATGGCTGCTACTTTGAGGAAGGGTCTCAAGGCTGAAGAGCTAAGTGAGAATCTGATGGCAACCCAACTCTAGAATGCTCGAAAAAAGCAATCTGTTTTGACTGAAGCATGCACCCGAAAGAGAGCAAAGCAGATTTCTGAATTCACTATGAGACTTATGTTATTTGCTTGGCAAGGTGTTAAGAAGACATTTTAAAATCTTGCATAGGCAACCAAAGCAGGGATATGGCTCACGTATGGAGCTCTTGCAAAGTATTTTCACTTTGATTATATATCTCTCTCTGCAAAATATCAGGAGTCATCATTTCTGATTTTCGATTAAGCAGCATTGGTATTATTTTTAAAAAGCCAAATAAACATCCATAATCCAAAGTCTTGACTCTCTGCTCATAGATCTGAAGATATTCTCTCCAGGGAAATGTAGCTAGACACTGAAAGTTAGATTCTCTCTTGGTAAGAGTGATGACTTTCTGTTGAGAAAAATTGTAAAATTTTAAGATAAATCCTCTTTTTTCTTTAATTAGTGATGTGAACATTTCTGCTGGAAATGGGAGCTCTTTGCTTCCAGCAGACATTGGCTTCCCGCAGAGGTGCAGTACCTGCTACGTGTCCTCAGGACAGAGGACCCCCAAGGAGTCAGCTGACTTGAACTCTCTCTTCACTAGGCACCATGCGGTGTGCAAAGCCATTGACGAAAAATACCCAGAATTACAGAGAGTCAGCGTTTGCTCAAGAGGAAAACTGAGACGAAACAATCGCCCAGAAAACAGAGTGCTCTGCTAAGTTTCAAGAAAGCATGTTATAAAGAATTCAAACTGGGTTAAGTGACTATGTCATAAAATTAAATTTTGAGGGGGTGTAACATCTCAGTCAGTTAAGCGTCTGACTTTTGATTTCAGCTCAGGTCATGATCGCAGGGTCCTGGGATCAAGCCCCTCACCAGGCTTCCCACTCAGCGGGAAGTCTGCTGGAGATTCTCTCCTCTCCCTCTGCCCCTTCCCCCCACTAAAACAAATAAATAAGTCTTAAGAAAATCCCAAATTTTGAAAAAGCTATTAGGTGTGGAGCAAAACAGACATCTGTATATCTCGAAGGGCCCAAATGTCTTTTTTTTGTGTGCGTCTGGTTCAGTCCATTCTCTTCCATTCCTTCTATCTCCATCTGAATTTGGGATCTCATTCTGAGCCATTGCAATAGCTGGCTAAGTTGTCCAGACTCCATACGGCTTTTGGGGTTGATTTAAGTTAAAAAAGAAAAAAGAAAAAAAAAGTTTGGTGAAGATTGTAGGTAGCTGGGATGTCCAACAGCAGGAAAATAGTTGGAGGAAAAGAACACTTTGGCTTTTTCATATAATGAAGTATTTATTGTATAGCCATTGAAGGCTGAGTTTTCAGAGGAGTTCTTCATAACCTGGGGAATGGTCAGGACAGGGCACTGGGTGACAGAAGTCATGTGCTGATGTGATCTCAATCAGGTCACCTGGATTTATGTACAAACCTAGCTGTGCCTGTTGGGGCACCTGGAGAACTCAGTCAATGGAACATGGGGCTCTTGATCTTGAGGTGGTGAATTCAAGATCCACGCTGGGTGAAAACAAAAATAAAAACAGAAAAACTTAACTGTCCCTGTTACCTTTGAAACATGAGAAGACACAGTCTATTACCAGAAAGAAAATCTTAGTAGAGACCAGCCTTTCTCAGCTGGAATCTTTTTTTTTTTTTTTGAAGATTTTATTTATTTATTTGACAGAGAGAGAGAGAGAGAGAGAGGGAGAGAGAGCACAAGCATGAGGAGCAGCAGGCAGAGGGAGAAGCAGGGTCCCTGTTGAGCAAGGAATAGCATGCGGGACTTGATCCCAAGACCCTGGGATCATAACCTGAGCCGAAGGCCGATGCCTAACTGACTGAGCCACCCAGGTGTTCCTCTCAGCTGGAGTCTTAGAGAGAGAGAATTTATACCTTAACGCACCCACTGTATATAATAAATTAATTTCTCTCCAACCTCTCTAGAATGAAACTAGTTTTGTACCATCTTTGGGAGAATTAAGAAAATGATCACTTGAAATATTTTTGTATGTGGGTGATTTATAAGAGGATTCGTTACAGAGAATGATCCATATGGCAAAAGCCTAGATGATGGGGCCAAAGCTTCCTTTATTTTTGCCATCAGGACAACTGTCATCAGAGCCATCTCGAGCTGGCTTCGGAGGCCCTCTTCCCTGGTCTCTCACTGAACGTCTTCCCAGGTCTCTCACTCAAACACCTGCCATGATCCCCGGGGCTTTGTAGTCCTCTGCCCAACATCCTCCCCGTGCCACCCATCAGCCCCAACCCCACTGGCAAACCTTAGCCTCTGTAAGGAACAGCAGAGCCAGTGTGAGCATGTCAGCTGTGTGCCATTGGGAGCTCAGGGGATCAAACCACTTCTGAACTGGGTGTGTTTGGCCTGCTAAGGCTGTGTTAGGGAGCTGTGGGAAATGCTTTTTATATTTTGCATCACATCTCCTTGGCCCTATCTGACTTCAGCTGGCATGGATGCACCTTGGGTTCTGGGGCCTCTTATGTTCTCTGACTAAGGGCTTTTTACCAGAGCTTAGTGAACTTATCTCAGTCCATAAAACATCCAGAAATTCAGAGGAGGTAAAGCCCGAGGGGCACACACTAACCAGTGCGAGACTGGGTTCCTTGGATAAATGGTTTCACCTCTTGCCCTCTGGAGGGACAATTCTGAGGCTCAGTCGATCTGTTCCACCAATAGTTCCCAGTGAGTATGGGTTCACATGGTAAACAGCTCAACAAAGCACCCTTCCTTTAGCTTTTTCTCCCTCCCTGTCTCACTCTTCTCACTCCCTCACTCTTATTCCGGGGGTCACCTTCCCAATAAATTACCTGCAACCAAGTCCTTGTCTCAAGCCCTGCTTTGGGTGGGAGGGGACTTGAACAAAGACAGACACCATACCCCTTCAACAACACTACCCTTGCCCTGAGGAGAGAGGTTCTGCAGATAAATTTCTGATTTGGGGACCTCCATGCCCACCCTGTCATACCTGTGTCTGGCTGCTTGTGTTATTTGTCCCCAGGTTCCCATCCTTCTTCTCCAGGTTTTTGTTTGTCTTCCCAGGCAGGGCATGGATGGACTACATTCAGTAGGATTTCTTCTTCTTCTTCTTCTTCTTCTTTTTTTTTTTTGGAAGATTTTACTTATTTATTTGAGAGGGTGAGTGTGAGAAAGAGAGTGTGAGTGGGGTGGAGGGACAGGGGGAGAGGGAGAAGCAGGCTCCCCACTGAGCTGGGACCCTGATTGAGGACTCCATCCCAGAATTGTGGGATCATGACCTGAGCCAAAGGCAAATGTTTAACCGACTGAGCCACCCAGGCACCCCTCAGTAGGATTTCGTCTGGCTTTCTCAGGCCTTGAGATCTTTTTTCTTGTGCCCTCTATTGTCCTACATGCTGGCGCAGTGCTGCCCAGCTCATGCTAATTGGCCACCTGGAATGGTCTGTTCTGAGTGGGTACAGTCTACCTCTTGGTGCTTGTGGTTGCTGAGATCTGCAATCTGCACCCCCTAAGGCTAAGGGACCCTAAAAGTGGAGTCTACCAAGCACCTTGTAATGTCCCAGACAGAAGTCGATGGATTAGAAGTTCCTGCTGAGGGTGGGGAGGGAGAGCCAAGGTGCAGCCTGAGACAAGGGACTTTTGGGGAGAAGACATTGATTGCATGTCAACGCTAAGCAGTGTCCCTTATATTGTCTCAAGGAAGAGCTGCCCCAAGGACTTAATCTAGGTTTCTAAGAAAAAATGGACAGCCTGACTGAGAAGATGGGCCCCTCCTCTAAGGCTTCAGAAAGAGCCTGAGGGTAGGGATGCCGGGCTTTGCCTTGTAACCCTAAACAAAGACCCGGTGGGGAGACACCGGCCTTCTCCTCACCTTTCAGGTGAAGATGAAGCCCAGGCATGGCTAAGAAAGCAAGAGCTTGGGTGTCAGGAGAAGTAACTGAGACTTGTCTTGGCGAGCATCAGCCTGCAAGCCATGAGAACACAGAGAGCGTGAGGTGACAAGATGAAAGCTCATGGGATGTAGAAGAGGTCTCCGAGGACCCTTAAACCATCAGGGAGGGAAAGTAGTTCTCGAACACCAGTGAATGTTGAGGGTCTGGAGTGTGAACTTCATTCACAACCATTATGGACCTTGTTTTTTCCTTGGGTGGGGGGCATAGGCCAGTGCAAATTTCATGTGGAACAAACCCTCAAATCAATTCGATTTCCAAATCCACCCAGATCAATTCCCATCTTTTCAGTTTCCCCTTTCTGTTTATTCAGGGAGCACCTCACAAGGATGAAGAGGAAAGACATCTGCTTCACCCTTTGCCTTTCTCCTGGGGGTTAGGGTCTCTCTCCTTGGAGCAAAAATAGTTGTCCAGCAGGTGGGAACCTTCTATTTGCATGGTAGTTGAGTGAGATGGTTTCTGGGTGCTGAAAATCTGAAAGCTCACAGGTTGCAGTTCAGGAGAGGGGAATGGAGGCAGTGTGGCCCTACCTGCACTGAGCTAGAGTGGCCATCACTTTGATCCAGACACATGTGAGCACCTCTCCCCCTCCCCCACTCCAGGCTATGCCAGCATCCACTCTACTCCATTACCTGGAAAAGTCAGACCATCTTATATTCTACTCATGGAGTGAGTGGCATTGTCCTTGTCATGGAACCCAAGGTTTGCTTATTTACATGGATAATCAGCTCCTTGCCCCGGGAGGTGAATAACTGGTCTTATCATTGGCCTTTGAGTCTTCTTCCCTCCAAAAGAATAGGTTGTCTATCTTTGGTTTTGACAATAATTCAAAGTAAAGGCATCCATTCCCTTCACATCTTACAAATCAAGTATTCCTGACTCTGAAATGAGTTTTCTGGGTTCACTGTCTCAGAACCATAATAATTGACTTGGGAATATGAAAAACCATTTACAACAAAAGTATGATGAGGCTCCTCTTCATTTGATACTGGAAATATCTTCCATAAATCTAGCTTATTAAAACAATGAGTCTTTTATAATATCTATGCAATTTTCAAATGATATGGTCATAAAATTCCTATAAAATATTAAGTGTCTTCTCTGTTGATGATGCAAATATTGATGTAGGCCCACTAAGATACACTGAGCACATGTTTATCAACATAGATAGATGGTGATATTGAAATATTTCATAGCATATATAAATGAGATTATATGCTTTTATTATATTTTTTCTTTGTCTTTTCTAGTTAGAAGAGATACCTTTCATGTTTATGAGTATGATCTTCATACTTTTTTTAAAATTTTTTTATTTTTTATAAACATATATTTTTATCCCCAGGGGTACAGGTCTGTGAATCGCCAGGTTTACACACTTCACAGCACTCACCAAAGCACATACCCTCCCCTGATCTTCATACTTTTATATTGAAGTTTCCGTATACTATATTTTCATGAGCATCCACTGACTCTCTTACACAATCACTCCTCAAAAACCATATACGTGTGAGGTATCACGTAAATGCTTCAGAAAGTAAAAATAGATCAAAATGTTTCACAATGTTCAAAGTTCACAACTGGGTAGTGAGTGTAAGGAACACAATAGGGATGTGAGAAGAGCTAACCAAAATGGCACCCATAAGAGAATAAATGTGCAGTAAAGATGTGATTGCTGTGCTATGTGAGAAAAGATAGGAGTAGTTACTTCCGGCCCAAGGATGAGAGAGACAGAGAGCATCCTGAAAAAAATCACCTGATCAGCAGAAACCACTACTGAAAGCAGCTACCTGAGCCTCCCTTAACATAAGACGCAATCTTTTCAAAGACTGATCCCATTTCCTTCTTAAAAATGAACTTGAGAGTGTCATTTCTTGCCTTTTGGTAGAGAAAAAGTAATCAGAAGTTTTGCCATACAGAGCAGAAACTAGGAGAATTTATGTGGATATTCTCCACAAAGCCCAAAGTAACTTATAACACCAAAGTGTTTATTATCATTGCTCCAATTTTTTTATTAGTTTCAGAAGTAGAATTCAGTGATTCATCAGTTGCATACAACACCCAGTGCTCATTCCATCCTGTGTCCTCCTTCGTGCCCATCCCCCAGTTCCCCCACCCACCTCCCCTCCAGCAACCCTGTTTGTTCCCTATAGCTAAGAGTCTCTTATGGTTTGCCTCCCTCTCTTTTTTTTAAATTTTTTAAAATTTTTCCTTCCCTTCCCTTATGTTCATCTGTTGTGTTTCTTAAGTTCCACATATGAGTGAAATCACATGGTATTTGTCTTTTTCTCACTGATTTTACTTAGCATAATACCTTCTAGTTCCATTCATGTTGTTGCCAAGGGCAAGATTTCATTTTCTTTGAGGCCTGAGTGATATTCCAGTGTGTGTGTGTGTGTGTGTGTGTGTGTGTTTAAACCACATCTTCATTATCCATTCATTTGTCGATGGACACCTGGACCCTTTCCATGGTTTGACTCTTGTGGACGTTGCTGCTATAAATATTGGGACTGAGGGTGCCCCTTACAATCGCTATGTTTGTATCCTTTGGATAAACACCTAGTGGTGCAATT
This sequence comes from Neogale vison, assembly GCF_020171115.1. Classification (NCBI taxonomy): domain Eukaryota; kingdom Metazoa; phylum Chordata; class Mammalia; order Carnivora; family Mustelidae; genus Neogale; species Neogale vison. The sequence goes on from NC_058105.1 coordinate 92,548,002, forward strand.
GCTGATTGCTCTTATTTTTAAGAATCCCTACCTCATGAATGTAAATGACTACGTAGAGACTGCCTGGTGACTCTGGAGCCCATGTAGACCTGAGCTCTCTCCCTCTCTTGCTCAGGCTGGGTTCTCTGAAGTTCTCACCAGGGCAGCTTCTGCGTCAGCCTTGGCTCTGGGGATCTTGTTCTTGAGCTTCCTCATGGTGGGGACTCTGGCAAGGAGTCGACACTAACTAAACCCAGTCAGCTCTTCTGTTTCTGCTCTTCTTCTGTCTCAGATTCATCCAAAAAGAAGTCAGCAGACTCATGAAACTGGATTCCTTTGGGCAGATGCTGGGAAGAGTTGTTGGCTGGCTAGAATAATCAGGGAGGAAGGGAATTGGGTCTGGAGCTGCCGTGTTAAGAAGCTTGATCTAACAATAGCTGTTGGTCCTTCCTCAGGCAGAGTCACCAACTGTGATGTCTTACAACACCCACAAATTCTTGGACACTATAGCCACCAGAGTGGAGTCCACGTTCATCCCTTGAACATGAGCTGGCCTGTGGTTCCTTACTTCTAACCAACACAAGGCAGACCAAGGGACACTTGCGTGACGGCTGAGTCTGGGTCATCAAAAGTAAAACAGATTCTGCCAGGTTTTTGCTCTCTTGCGACACTTGCCTTGGGATCCCAGTGCCGTCATGGAAAGAGTCTGGCTACTTAGAGGCCACCATGCTAGGGAGACCACATGGAGATACAGAGAGAGAAGTCTGAGGAGCAACAGCTGTCCCGGCCCCCAACTGTTTTGAGTAACCCCAACATCAACATCTAGACGTGTGAGTAGATGAGCCTGGACCCCTTCTAGACCCCGACCTTGGAGCATCCTTTGCTAATGGCTTTTCAGTCACCTCAGCTACCGTGGAGTGGAGCGGTCATGAGGTGTCCCTGCTGAACCCTGCTCAGATGGCAGATTTATGAGCAAAATAAATGCTGCTCTTTTAAGCTACTAAGTTTCTGGATGGTTTATTATGCAGCTGAAGTAAGGGCAATACCTACTTAACTTTGTCATACAATCAGTTTTATTTTCCCCTGAATCAACCAATCGAACTGTTGTTTAGCCTGGTGTAGATGGAGCCAGACTTGCTATTTTTGGAGATGAAGTTTCCAGAGTGGGTCTTCATATCTGGGACATGCAGGCCATAATCATTTCAATCTACTCTCATTTAGTAGCAGAGAAGTGGGCTGGTTTTTTTTTTCTTCTATTTTTATTATCTATGGTAAAAGCAGGATCTGTGTGTTTGAATTCAGATCTTTTCTCAATTCCCTGTCAGTTTTTGTTCCAAGCTTTTCTTTCTTTTCCCACAAGGAAATATTTTCATCGGCTTCCAGAATTCAGTACTGCCCAGCGTTAATTTTAAAATCACAATGTTTAATAGTGATCTATCTATAGAAAAATTTGCCTCTATAATTTTCTCTTCCCGGGACTGGAAGCTGCTGGGTCAGTGTAAATTTTAATGCTATTTTCCCCCTGTGTATTCATTTACTGATTTAAGGGGGTGGGGGGGATGTGGGGAGGTCCAGGTTTTGACTTCTTGGAAATGGCCTAAAATAGTTAGCTGAGGGAGGACTCCCAGACAAATAGATGTTTTTAAATGAAGAGAGCATAATCTAGTAAAGAGATACTATGAAGAAAAGAAGTAAAGAAATACCTCAGTTCTTATAAAATCATACTTTTGATAATGCATCCCTGAGCAGAGATGGACGAACACGGGAAAGGAAATGACAGGTGTGGAGAAATCACCTGAAGAAGTGTTAGAGAGTCCTCATCGTTTATTCATAGTCAAGTTCCCCAGCTTTCGCTCAGAGATATTTCTTCATACAGCAGTAAATTCTAGCTTCTGAATTTGCAAATATTTTACACAATGTTGTAACACTCTTGGTCATCTGATTTCCCAATCCAAGGTAGATTAGAATTAGCAAAGAAACATGGGAGGGGGGCCGTTTAAGGCTGAAAGATAGTAGGGACAGGCCTGGTGACAGCAGTGGGAAAATACATCTGAGAACAGGGGACCAAAAACTTAAAAATGAAACCAGAAATCAGAACGTGTAATTGATAACCGTCACTTGGTGACAAACCGTGGTGAAATTGTATTCGAGACAGTCTTTTCATAAAAGCAGGAAAAGTTGTTTCTGCCGTATTTTTTAGAGAGGCGATGGCAAATGATCTAAAGAGACAAGTGTTAGCACTTAAAGGATAAAGTTCAGTTAGCGAGAAAAATCGTTTTCTCAGACGTGGGTTAAGTCTGGACTTGCTGCCTTATGAATATTCATCAGAATGACTGTGGAAATCATGTCAATTTGTATGAGGTCTCCTAGGTTCATCTTTTGTCTTTAATGAGACTGTAGGGTTATCTATTTATTTATTTATTATTTTTTTATTTTTTATTTTTTTGCCATACTCCCCTTTCTTCTGGATGCAAGCACCGCTTTCTTTGGGGAGATGCTCCTTTAACCCGAGGGTCAGAGGGGAATTACCATCTTTTTACAGACCCCACCCCCTCAGCCATGGTGATTGGCTGGGGTGACCCCTGACTAAAGTGGCCTGATCCTTGGTCGCAGTGGTGGGACTCGGGGATGAGCTTGTGACCTAAGACAGGCCTGCGTCCACCGGGGTAATTTTAATTAGCACAAAAGAAAAAGACTGCTTTCCTGTGGGGTGCTGAAACTGAGCAGATAGGAGGTCTGAAGCTTCCAGGGCCTTCCTTGGTCTTAGCCTCTGGGCATAAGTTGATCTTGAGGGACCAACTCTGAGGTCCTTGGAGCTGTCCCGATTTTGCCTCTGGGACTCTGTTTGTTCAGCAAATCCCTTGATTCTAGGAGGTACCCCCCGTGTCCTTTCAACAAATCCTCTTTTGCATAAGTCATTCCTGTTGGCTTTCTCTCAGCTGCTGCTATGAGTCCTACCAAAGGCAGAGAACTCTGGAAATGGTGCGAGGCCCCTCTGAGGGGTCACTGCAAACCAGAGGGTCTGACATGGATATCACGAGTGGAAAACCGAGAAGCAGGCCCCCTTTGTGCAGCCATGGGGAAGGTGAGGGCTCTCAGGCCACCTGATCCAGAGGAAGTGCTGCTGTCTCCCCGCAGGCGGAAAAGGCCCAAGTCTGTAGCGGGAGTTGATGGAGCAATCCGCCTTACCAGATTTCCTTTTTCTGAGCGAGATAGGCTAAACGCCAGCCCTGCTCTCTGCTTCTTGACCCCCAGGCCCTAAGTGGATCTGATCAGGGGCCATCCCACCTTGGGGAGGAGAAGGAGAAGGGCAGCTCTTTGAGGACTCTTTCATTTCGAACTTTCTTAATCCATGGGGCTGCTTAAATCTCTCCGGTTGCCTATTACTGGTGCTTCCTCATGACCAAGGTCCTCAGCACAACAGTCCTGCCTCTATGGTGACAAGTTCACAAATAAGGTACAGAAGAGTGACAGCTAATATTTGGAGAGTGCCGTGCACTGTTTTCAACAATCGACATGTATTTATTTAATCCTCGCAGGCCTATGAGGAGGGTGCTAATATTATATGCATTTTATTTTACTTTTTAAGATTTTCATTTATTTTATTTAAAAAGAGAAAAAGTGAGAGAGATCACAGAGGGAGAGGGAGAAGCAGATTTGCCACTGAGTGGAGAGCCTGATGCAGGACTCGATTCCAGGACCCCGAGATCATGACCTGAACTGAAGGCAAACACTTAACTGATGGAGTCACCCAGGTGCCGTATTATTTGCATTTTAGAGATGGACAAATTGAGGCTTCCGGAGATTAGGAAGCTTGCAATAGGCGGCTCTAGCATAAAATAGAGCCAGGATTTAAACTCAGGCAGTTTAACTCCAGAACCTTCTCTCCTAACCACTATGCTACTTTGTCTTCTACACATAGGACATGTGCTGGAGCACACAGGTGACATGGTCCACCTGCTCGGCCTCCTGATCTCATCACTGTTGGCCCTGGAATTGGGGGAGGCAGATTCAGGTTGGGGGGTGAGGGGGGGTTTACAACTCTGCCCTCTATGGGAAGTTCCTATCATTTTTATGTTATTGGAGTCAGGTCTGTTAACATACTGTTACATCCCTCAGATACTGCTGATGCCCTTTACCTCGAGTTTAGCTAACTCTGGGTGGAAGCCCCGAGTCACAACTACTCTATGGACAAAATCGAGTCACGACCACTCTACGGACAAAATGTCCTCCAAGAATAAAAACAACAGCAATAATATCAGGCTAGTACTGATAGAACACTCTCTACATGAAGTATCTTACCTATACTAACCGATCGATGCCCCATAACAACCCTAGGAGGTAGGTGCTATCATTAGCCCCATTTCACAGATGAAGAAACTGAGGCACAGAAACATTAAATGGCTTTCCCAGGTTTATACAGATAATAATGAGTGAAGCTGAGATTCAGACTTAGGCATTCTGGCTTCCTAGTCTACTGTCTCAACTTCCAGGTCAAAACTGCCTTCTGGTGTGCCTGTCTGTCTATCCATCCATCTGTCCATCAAATATCTATCTCACATGCACACATACTACTGGATTTGGTCTGCTCCTTTTTCTTTTGTAGTTAGGGGTTTGGGTACCAGTCTTTGTAAGACTGATGGGCCTATGCTTTTCCTATACTCTCTTTTTCATTATTCGTATCACGATTATATTAACTTTATAAAATGAGTTGGGGACTTTTCTCAAGCTTGCTAATGGTATTGCCAACTCTTCTATATTCTTCCTTTATTTTATAGCCTCAATTTGTTGGTTTCTAATAAGCCTGTTAACATCCTCCATTAGGATTTTGTTTTACATATTTTCATAACTTTTCAAAAAGATTTATTTATGTAGGAGTGCCTGGGTGGCTCAGTCAGTGAAGAGTCAGTCTGCCTTAGGCTCAGGTCATGATCCCAAAGTTCTGGGGTCAAGCCCCACATCAGGCTCCCTGCTCAGTGGGGAATCCACTTCTCCCTCTACCTCTGTTCCTCCCTCCCTCTCTCTCTCTAAAAATAAATAAAGACTTCCAAAAAAAAGTTTTATTTATTTTGAGAGAGAGAGAGAGAGCATACACATGCACACGTGGGAAGGATGGGCAGGGATTAGGGAGAGGGACAAACAGATTCTGCTCTGTGCATGGAGACCTACGTGGGGCTCTGTCTCACGACACTGAGATCATAGCCTGAGCCAAAATCAAGAGTTGGATGCTTAACCCACTGAGTCACCCAGGCATCCTATATTTTCAAATAATATCTATATAAAAAGGAATGCTAAGCAAACTCCAAAACGAAAAAAAAAATGAAACTGCAGGGAAAAAAAAACCTTATTTTAAGTGACTTGTGTACAGTACTCTGTACGTTCTTGGTGGAATATATTATAAAGGCAAAAAACACTACAAAAAAACCCTTAAACTTTCTTCAGCCATTTTATTTTTAGAAGTAATACTGACATTGCAATTTTGGAGGTATTTTTCTGTATTATAGAGTAAAATAAAATATATAACTACGTCCATGTTATTTAAAAGCAAGGTTTTCAGTTAAGAAAATAGAGATACAAATTTAAGATTAATACAAATTCTTCTATTTAAGAAGAACTCTTGAGTTCTAATCTGAATGAAAAACAGAAACATGGAATGTTATTACATAATATAGTTCCTAGATGTTTTCACCAGAGTTGGCAAATTTCTCTTCTAAATGGCTCCATAGTAAACAATTAGGCTGTTCAGACCACGTTATCTTGCTGCAACTATTCGACTTGGCTGCTATTGTGTGAAAGCAGCCACAGACAATACATAAACAAATGAACATGATGGTGATCCAATAAAACTTTATTTACAAAAGCAATCCAAGACTTAAGGGTCAGAGTTTGTTGTATTTTCTGACCTCTACTCTAGAATCCATACACCTGCCCCCGATAGCAATGAGAACATTTAGCACTTATATTGCATTCCTGTAAAAGCAACTAAGGGTTCTCAGAGAGAACTGATGCCAGACCTACGCAGGAAAAATTCAAGATGAGCCTGAATTATCTTGAGTCAGAAAGCAAAACAAAACCAAAGAAATCTCCAAGATTAATGGAGTCATTTCAAAAGAATCTTGGCATTATATCAAAAGGTTCTCCCTGGCCTATTTGGCTGAGTAATTTGAGTATCAAATAATGATAATGATGATAATAGACATAATTAATTATAAACCAAACAAATAAAACTCTTTTTTATTTTGAGAGGGAGAGGGAGGGGCAGGACAGTGAAAGTGGGAGAGACAGCACCCTAAGCTTGATGTGGAGCCTGATGCAGGGCTTGATCTCACAACCCTGAAAGCACGACCTGAACCGAAACCAAAAGCTGGATGCTTAACTGACTGAGCAAACCAGGCGCCCCCAAACAAACAAGATTCATAAGTTTATATTTATAATAAAAAAGAAAAGGAAGAGAAAGGAAAAGCTCTCATTTGCCACCATTGAAGATGACTTTCACATCAAATTTTTCTCTGGTGAGTTGTAATTAGAAAAGATAAGTATTTCTCCTACTCTAATTGAAGAGAGAATCCTCTTCTTTACAGAAAAATTACAACTGATAAACATAGAAGGATGACAGAAATCAAAAATCACCACTGTGCAAACGTTAGTGCCACAACTGATTCAGGATGGGGTTATGAATGTATGGCAAAAGCATTAGGTGTCAGGTTTTTGGTGAACAGGACAGTTGTGTGGTGCCAAATTGTCACCTCGCAAATAATTCACTTGCTATAAAGGGAAATGCATACCCTTGCATGGAGAAATCTGGTGGTTGTCACTTTAACTCAGGAATCAAACTCAACAGCACTAAAGACGGGGCCAGTCTGACATGTACTCCCAATATGATACAATATGAAGTAAACGGCATAACCTATGAAACAGTGCTGCCTTTCAATCTTTCACACAGTATACAGGGGCTAGGAAAACAAGTTAAGTGAGACCACAAGGAAACAGTCAAATTCAGGATGATGCAGGACATTCAACAAGATGACAAATTGATCTTGTCTCTTCAAAGTCTACAAATGCAAATTAAAAAGATGTTGAGACAGTTCTAGCTTGAAGGACACAAAAGACATAGGACAAATACATTTCATAAACTTTAGATCACCTTTCAAAAAACAAGGAAAAAATCAGTTACATAAAACATATTTGGACAACTGGGGAATTTTGATTAAGGAGTACATAGCAGATATTATGAAGAAACTATCATTAAGTTTCTTAGGTATGATAATGGCTCTGTGGTGATATAAGAACATGTCCTTATTCTTGAGAGATACATGTTCAAATATTCAGGACCATGATACCATTATACCTGTAAGTAGATACATAAAGCCAATATGGCAATATTTTAACAGCTCTGGAATCTTGTTGGTAGATATATATGTGTACATTACATTCTTCTTGCCATTTTTTCCAAAGTCAAAATTTGGAAAAAACTTTTCTCTGTAAAGGAATCTACCTTGCCTTCAAACTTGCAGTCAGGCCAATCATTTTGCAAACAAACTGGCTTTCCCTAATTCTAAGTATGACTCCAAGATTCTATGCCCTAATCCAGATCCTGTGAGTACCATAAAATCACTGCTTCCCCCCCACTTATGTTATGTTACATGGCACAGTTGGCCCTAAAATAGGGGGATTATCCCAGTGGGCCTAATTCTAATCATGTGAGTCTCTTTAAACAAAGTTTTTTCTGGTTGGCTGCAAAAGAGGTTATTAGACTCAATGACCAAGAAGGAATCAAACCACTGACGCTGGCTTTAAAGATGGGCAAAAGGAGGCCACAAGGCAAGGAAAGAAGATAGTCTCCAGAAGCAGAAATGAGCCCTACATGAGAGCTAGCAGTCTGATAACTACAAAGAACAGAATTCCACCAGCAGTTTCAATGGGCTTGGAAGACGACTATTCCCCACAGCCTCCAGAGACAAATACAGCCTGGCCAACACCTTCATTTCAGCCTTATGAGACCCAGAACAGAGAAAGTACTGAGCTTGCTTAGACCTCTAACATACAGAATGGTGAGCACATAAATGGTGTTGTTTTTAGCCAAAAGCTTATGGTTATTTATTATGGATGCAATAGAAAATTAATATAGTATCTTAAGAAGGTCCAGGTGCCAGAGGAAAATGTTCAGGGAGTTTGGAGTTTAGGTGCATTAATTTATGGAATTCTGTAAACTGTGGCATTAAAATTGGGGTTGTTTTGCTCTGCTGTTACAAATTACTCCTTATCTTTCTGAATTATAAAAAATGTATTTTCTGTTCCTTAATTCTTTGTATCTTCTAAATGCACCTGCTTGTTAAGGTGGTTTCAGTTTTATTTTTCTAGTAAAGGAAAATATATAGATATGCACTTTCTAATTCCATAAAAAATAAACACATGATAGATTTTCCTTCATAGATGATTTGGTATAAAAGCCAATTTGGAGGAGTGACATCCATGGGGATGGTGGCATAAAGACCTCCCAGAACTTTCTCCCCGGTAAGAACAGTGAGAATGCTAACAAAAATTGTCAAAATCAACTTTTTCAGAACTCTGGAAAGTAACTAAAGGCTTGCAACAATTCATGCAGTGTTTATTCAAGAAAAGGACTGGAATCTCAGCAAGAATGGGAGCTTTGTGGTACTTGCCTCATAACATCTTCTTTCAATCTCCTTGGAAGCCTTGAAATCCAACAATCTCATAACAAAAGTAGCTGTGAAAACTAGCAACCTAACAGCCATTGGGGTCCAGAAGAGGTTTGGAGCTCCCCCCAGCCCTACCCCAAGAATTGCCTTTATCAGTCTTTTTGCAACAGTTCCCTGGAAACACTCTAATCAAAAGGCAGAGATTGGCTGAGTGGATAAGAAAACATCATCTGACTCTATAGTGTCTACAAGAGACACACGTTAGTCTCAAAACCACGAATACATTGAAAGTAAAAGGATGGAAAAAGTATATACCATACAAAGAGTAAACGGAAGAGACCTGGAGTGGCTATACTAATATTGGACAAAATGAACTCTAAGACAAAAATTTTTACTAGCAACAAAGAAGACATTTTATAATGACAAAAGATCAATCCATCAAGAATATATAAAAGTGATAAATATATGTGAACCTAACCATAGACCTCCAAAATACAACATGTAAAATGGCACAACTGAAGGGAATGGAATAGAGAATGCAAAAACAGAGAAAATCAACAAAACCAAAAGTGGGTCCTTTAAAAAAGTCAGTAAAATTTACAACCCTTAACTAGACTGACCCCCAAAATAAAAGGCTCAAATTATTAGAAAGGAATAGAAGAACAGTCTTCACTACTAACTTCGCAGAAATAAAAGGAGTTATAAGGGAATACTGTAAGCAATTAAATAACAAAAATTAGATACCCTAGATGAAATGTACAAATGCCTAGAAAGATCAAAACTACCAGAAGAAATAGAAAATCTGAATAGACCTATAACAAGTAGATTAATTGAATTGAATTTATAATAAAAAAACACTGCACAAAGAAAACCTCAGACCCAGATGGTTTCTGGGGTGAATCTTATTAAACATTTAAAGATGAATGAACACCCATCCTTCACAACTCAGTCTGTGAATCCAGGATTACTCTGACATGACACCAAAACCAAAGATATCATGAGAAAGGAAAATTATTGATCCCTTATAAATGTAGGTGCAACAATCCTCAACGAAAAGTACCAGCAAATTGAATCTAGCAACATACAAAAAGGGTTATAGACCATGACCAAGTGGGATTTATTTCATACTGCTAGGATTATTCAACGTATGAAAATCAATCAATGGATCCAAAACCTAAATGTAAGACCTAAATATATGAAACTGCTAGAAAAAAAATAGACACTTATCTTCTTAACCTTAGATTAGGCAATGATTTATTAGATATGACACCAAAAGAAGAAGCAACAAAAGACAAAAATAGACAAATTGGACTGCATCAAAACATAAAATGTTTATGCTTCAAAGAATACTTTTTAAAAAATATTTTATTTATTTATTTGTCAGAGAGAGCGAGCACAGGCAGAGTGGCAGGCAGAGTCAGAGGGAGAGGCAGGCTCCCTGCGGAGCAAGGAGCCCGATGTGGGACTCAATCCCGGGATGCTGGGATCATGACCTGAGCCGAAGGCAGCTTCTTAACCAACTGAGCCCCCCAGGCGTCCCTATGCTTCAAAGAATATTATCAAGAACATGTAAAGGGGCGTCTGGGTGGCTCAGTCAGTTAAGCCTCTGACTCTTGGTTTTGGCTCAGGTCTTGATCTCCCAGTAGAGATCCCAAGGAGTCTGCTTCGCCTTTTCCTGTCCCTCTGCCCCTCCCCCAACTCGCATGCACTTGCTTTCTCTGAAATAAATAAACAAATAAATCTTAAAAAAAAAAAAAAAAGGAACATGAAAGGACAGGGGCACCTGGCTGGCTCAGTGAGGGGAGCATGTGACTCTTGATCTGCAGGGAGGGGTGTGGACAGGGCGATTGTGACCTTGAGCCCCACAATGGGTGGAGAAATTACTTAAATAAATAAAAGCTTTTAAAAAAAGTGAAAAGACAATCCACAGAATGGGAAAAATGCTTGCGAATTCTCTGAGAAGGGACTTGTATGCAGAATATATAAATAACTTTTAAACATAAACAGTAAATACCAAACAACCCATTAATAAAATGGAAAAGGATGGGAGCATATCTTCTGAAGAAGATACACAATTAGCCAGTAAGCACATGAAAAGATGCTCAACATCATTGGTCATTAGGGAAATTTAAATGAAAACCACAGCAAAATACCAGTACATTCCTATTATAATGGATAACATTTTTTTGCATGGAGCCCAGTGAGGGCTAGGCTCAGACGCTGAGATCAAGAGCCCAATGCTCAACCGTCTGAGCCAGCCAGGCATCCCTAATGGATAACGTTTTTAATAATAATGACAATGTGAAGTGCTGGTGAGGATGAGGAGCCACTGAAACTCTCATAATTTGCTGGTTGCAATTCAAAATAATACAGCTACTCTGGAATATGTCTTAGTAGTTCCTTGTAAGATTAAACATACCCTTTCTGTGAGACTAAGCCATCTTGTCCCTGGATGTTTACCATGGAGAAAGGAAATTTTACGTCCCCATAAAAACCTGTCCACTGATAAACGTAGGCTTTATTCATGATTGTTAAAAACTAGAAGCAACCCAAATATCCCTCAATGGATGAATATTTATCCAAATTGAGGTATACTAATATCATAAAACACTCTTCAGTAATAAAAAAAGGAACCAACTACTGATACATGCAAAAAACTGGAGGAATGTATTATGCAAAATGAAGGAACTCAGACACAAAAAGCTACATACTCTAAGAGTCTATTTATATGACTATCTGGAAAAGGTAAACAGGAGCAGTAGACAGCTGAGTAGCTGCCAACAGGCTGGGCGTAGGGGGCAGGTTGATGACAACAGAGCCTGAGGGTATCTTTGAGGCAAAGGGACTCCTATAGATCAATTTTAGTAGAAATTTCACAACCATATGCATTCATCAAAACTCACAGAACTGTACACCAAAAAGAGTGAATTTCACTATATGTAAATGATATCTTTAAAATTAAAAAAAAAACACAGAATCTGAGTAAAATAAATAAAGAATAGTCTTCACTACTAGCAGTTTCATATGAAGAACATTGCTTCAGGTCTTTGGCTCTTCTTGTCTACCAGAGTGGTGTCTTTGCAAATCCACTTTACCCACATGAAGGAGAGCTTGTGCCACATAGTAGATGGTATGACTGATACCGGATGCTAGGGCAGGGGACATGGTAGAAAACTGCTGTCCATCTTAAAATGATTGGACAAATATAGGTCAGTAGAAAGAATGCCCAGTAGAAGAAAAAACATGAAAAGTCAGACCCGGAGTTCTCAAAACAAAGGTTGTGGGTATGAGAAGTGAGGCTCAGCAAATCCAAACCACCTGGGAGACCCACCCACACCCACTGTGGTCAGTATATTGGAATTGGAGACAATAAGTAGCAGAGAAGGCGGGGCAGACAGGTGGAATTTGCAGGGCTGAAATTCTGTGAGTTGAAATGTTCCGTGAAAGATGGGGATGTTCCATCCCACCCTCTGATCACTGGGCTAGGTGAGGAGAAAGAGGTCACCTTAAGTAACAACCTTTAATCTTAGTCTTTATTTTCGTAAACAGAGAGATTTTCTTCCAGCCAATGATGAAAACTACAGTTGTCACGTCTTCTGCAAAGAGACAGCTGCAGGACAGAAGCCAGGGCAAGGAGTTGTTGGACCAAAACTATGTCGATTCCTTCCCATGTCCTCTAGGGTGAACTTGCTGTGATGTACTCTCCCTAGGTTGGAGAGTGCCCATGATCTGTATGGTTAAGACTGTTTAATCAACTAAGTCAGGGCCTCACCCTGACTTAGAAGTGTAACATTAGAGAAATAACATTTTTTAGTGTCTTGCTGTATGCTTGCACAGAAAGAAAATAAGATGCTAATAAAGGACTTTATGAAACAAAACCTGCCCAGGCATCATAGCGACTATGGAGAATAATGAATAGACCTTAATTAGTAGAGTAGAGAAGTGATCTTCAAGAAGCCTTCTGTTAAAATTACAGTTCAAAATTAGTTCCCAAAGAATCTATTTTCTTTTTTTTAAACTTCAATTTTTCAATAAGAATCTCAAAATGTACAGTCAATCTCAGTTGATTTTAGAGTATAACAGTTAATTAATAATGACCTAGAAATGGTTTGGTTATTAAGTATTTCAACAATTATTATAGATTGAAATACACTATGGTGGAAATTTAAACCAAATTAGCATGTATGTGTTAGTGGGTTTTTATTTGTTTGTTTGTTTGATCTATTTTCTTTGGAATTTTTGGAAGGATAGTATAAGCCTCTTCTCAACTATCTCTTTCTGTAACAAGACCAAATTCATAAGCACAGAGAATTTATCTCTGGATTCTCACTTCTGGAATGATGGACTATGGAATTTAGCTCACACACATGACTTTGGAACAACTAGAGAAGGTGGGTGAAATTTAAAAAAAAAAAAGTCTGTATGAAGGCACTAGGAAGCTAACTAGATCTACCCTCCCAAGATCTACGAGAAGAAGGAAATTCAGGGAACTGTTTTTCTGCTGGGAACTTATACTAATTCTAGTAGGAAAGCTGAGACGCTGAGCAGAACTTTTCACAGCCTTGCCAAATTGAGGAACATGTCAAGGAAACATGGGAAGATTTGGGTCTTTACCCCAAAGGGCTGCATCCTATAACCAGAAGTAAATTCTCCCAAGATCTATAGCTCAGTCTGGAATCACCTTAATCATCAAACTTGGATTGAGTAAATCCCAGTGTGTTAGGGCTTCTGGGCATCCCAAACTGCTGGCATGCCCAGATACCCTTCTGAAGTAAACCTTAGTCTTTGGAGGGGACCGTCCATGCATCAAATTGTTTCTGCAAACAATTTTGGAAATACAGTGTCCAGCACCTGACAAGAAATAATGAGACACATAAGAAGGGAACATGCCATAAATTAAAACCAGCAGAAATTATAGAAAATAGAAACAGACTCACATTGGCTATAGATACTAAATTATGAGACATAGAATTTAAAATAATGATCCTTCCTGGGGTGCCTGGGTGGCATAGTAAAGTGGCTGACTCTTGGTTTTGGCTCAGGTAGTGATCTCAGAGTCCTGGTCTTCTTGCTCAGCCCTGAGTCTGCTTGAGAGTCTCTCTCACTCTCCCTCTGCCCCTTCCACCAATGCGCGCGCTCTCTCTCTCTCAAATAAATAAATAAATCTATTGAGAGAGAAAAAAGAAAAGAAAAGAAAAAAAAAGGAAAGCTCCTCTCTATGCCAGGGGAGATAAAAAACAGAATTGAAGAATTTGGCAGAAAAGGGCATCTGGGTGGCTCAGTTGGTTAAGCAGTTGCCTTCAGCTCAGGTCATGATCCCAGAGTCCCATGATTAAGTCCCACGTTGGGCTCCCAGCTCCACCAGGAGTCTGCTCTCCTTCTGACCTTCTCCTCTCTCATGCTCTCTCTCACTCTCTCTCAAATAAATAAATAAAATCTTTTAAAAATGTAATTTGGCAGAATAGAGGTTAAAAAAATACAATAACCAAAATTAAGAATGCAAGGGTTGGATGTAACAGAAGGTTAGATAAATCTACTGGGAGAATCAGTGACCTGGAACAGGGGTCAGTAAACGAAGACCTATGGGCAAAATCTGACTTGTGGCCTGTTTCTGTAGGGCTCATGAGAGAATGGTTTTCACATTTTTGAAAGGTTTAAAAAAAAGAGAGAAAAAGAATATGTGAAAGACATTCTATTCCCTCTGCAAAACCTAAAATATTCACCATCTGGCCCTCTAGAAAAGCTAGAAGAGACCAGAAAGAAGGCTGAGAACGCTGCCCCAGCCACCTTTGTGCCCTGCTGGTGAGATTCAGGTACTCTGGCCCTTTCAGGAGGGTTTTGACAATGCATTTACTCATCCACTCAGGTATTTAATATTTTTTCAGTCAATTCCCACCTCAGTTCTTAGGAGCACGGACCTTACGGTCAGAACTGAGTTTAAATCCCAATTTAGCCTCCTCATACAGAGAAAAGGGGGATAATAACAGGGCTTGGAGGACTGGTGGTCATGAGGACCCAAAAGGTAATGCATATCAGGCACTTAGCAGTGTCTGTATCTAGCAAAGGCTCACTCCCTACGTGTCAGGTGCTACTGGTAGCAAGAAGTGTGCTCAGGCCATGCCCCCAATGGACTGTAAGTCCCAGAAGGACACTCTGGTGCTTGTAATGGGGTGAGATGGGATGAGAGTGGGTCAGGGAAGGAAGGGAGGGCAGGACCATCTTGACTATGAGACATGAAGGCCCACTGCAAACTTCATACCGTTCCTCTTCCCACAAACATTTGCTTGCAGGTCAACTGCAGTTAAAAGTGAATACCATCAGGGGCGTCTGGGTGGCTCAGTGGGTTAAGCCTCTGCCTTCGGCTCAGGTCATGATCCCAGGGTCTGGGGATCGAGCCCCACGTCCGGCTCTCTACTTAGCACGGAGCCTGCTTCCCCCTCTCTCTCTCTGCCTGCCTCTCTACCTACTTGTGATCACTATCAAATAAATAAATAAAATCTTTAAAAAAAAAGTGAATATCATCAGAAGTGCCTTGGTGGCTCAGTCAGTTAAGCATCTAATTCTTGGTTTTGGCTCAGGTCGTGATCTTAGGGTTTTGAGATCAAGCGCAGCGTCTGGCTCTGTGCTGGGTATGGAGCCTGCTTAAGATTCTGTCTCCTTCTCCCTCTGCCCCTCCCTCTTACTTTCTCTCTCTCTCTCTCTCTCTCTCTCCAATAAAAAAAAAAGTATCATCAGGATGTTTGTTTATAATAGCTAAAGACTACAAGTAATCTAAATCCCTAACACCTAAAGAGTGGTTGAGTGAAATTAGTTGACGATGTGTAAGATGTAAAAAATACAATGCAAAACTGTGTGAAGCATGTCATATTATAATATTCAAACGCTTAAAATTTAAACTCATGTAAATATAGACTAAACGCGTAACAAAGATTCACTTGATTCATTAGGGAGGGCATCAGTGAGATTGTAAAGCTGGTTCAAAGAGCGTTTTGTGAACTGGGTATCCACAGGCGTGAATAAAGAATGTTAGAATAAGCGCTACATAAGGCACAAAACTGATAAAATAACTCATAAGGCCATAAAACCATAACCTTTGGAGTTATCTTTTGTACCAGACAGAAATAATCTACAAGTTAACATATAACTTCACAGTGTCTGGGCTTTAATCAAATAGTAAATAGTGAAGTCAAACACAGAGACATTCTCTTAGAGAGTTAAATACTTCTATTACACAGTGTTCCCAGTACAACACTGGGAGGACGTGCCTCCTCCCTTTGCCTCACTTCCAAAGGTTTAGGTATTTTTTTCTTAAGAAATAGTAGACTGAGTATATATAATGTGTTGTATGTCTAAGTATTAGACTTCAGACTGGAAATTCATGCCACACCAAAGGTTTTAACTGGGGACTGTTTAATGGACAGACTACTAAATTTGGGGGGGGTGGATGGTGATAGTGTTAAGGACATAAAACAGAGATGTTGAGGTTTCTAGGCACTAGGACTAATGGAAAACTCTTATTACCCCTAGGTCTGATAAAGGGTAGAAAACTGAGCAAATAAATACCAACTCTCATCCTCCTTCTGCCAGCCAGGGCCTTCTATCAGATCAACCCAACTGGAAACAGGAGGAAGAAGGGCCATTGATGTCATCTACCCAGGTCAGCTTCCAGACATAGAGCAAGACTAAGAGGTGGGAAATGGGATACAGAGAATAATCCACTCGGTCAATATGTGAGGGATTGTAATGGATTAAATTGTATTCTCCAAAAAAAGATAGGTTGAAATCCCTACCCTCTGTACCTCAGAGTGTGACCCTATTCAGACATGGGGTATTTACAGAGATAATCAAGTTTAAATAAGGTAATGAGGGGGGACCCTAATCGAATAGGACCGTTGTTTTTATAAAAAGGGGAGATCTGAACACAGATATACACAGAAGGAAGAGAATGAGAAGAGACAGGGAGAAGACAGCCATCTGCAAGTCAAGGAGAGGGTTCTGGAATGGATTCTCCCTCACAGCCCTCAGAAAAAACCAACTCTAGCCTCCAGAACTACGAAACAATACATTTCTGTTTTCAAAGCCATCCAGTTTCTGGTATTTGTTATGGCAGCTCTGGAAAATGAATACAGGTATATATAAAAAAAATACACACAGAAGGAGGGACTCTATCAAGATACTGAATATTACTTCAGGCAGCATGGGCAATTTGTATTTTGTGTTTTTCTTTACTTCATAGCTTGTATACGTTTACGTGAGAACAGATGAACAAATAGTTTTGTTAAAACAAAACTTAAGGCGGAAGTGGGAGGAAATCACTCATGGGTAGTGTGAGGGGTGTGTTTGGCAGATTGATATAACATTTGGCTCATTGATATAACATTAATATGTGGGCTCACGTTATTTGTGTCCCAAGAGGACTTTTCTTGCAGCAGACTGGATCCTAGGTTTTCTGTTCCCTTTATGTCACACATTTGGCTTTTGTCTCCTTTCCAAAGCTGCCGTCCCCCTGGTGGGTCTCCTGGGGCCTGGTGCCCCATCCCCACCCCCCACAACTGGAGAGAAGGCCAAAGTTTATCACATAAGACAACTTCATTCAGGGGTGTGTTACTGTTCTTCCCTAACTGAAAAAGTTAAAAATAACACAAACTTGGGACACCTGGCTAGCTCCATAAGAAAAGAGTGGGATTCTTGATCTTGGGGTCATGGGTTCAAGCCCCACATTAGATATGGAGGTTACTACAAAAAATAAACTTAAAAAGACATTAACACAAATTTGGTCCTCTCAGAAAATATTTGCTAAATGAATAAATGCTATAAGGCTTAAGGCTCTCGTAGAATTTCTAAAGGAAGGGTACCTAATCTATAGGTTCTTGACTCATTTCTTAGAAAAATAATTGAAAATCCAGTTGGACTTTATCCCACTGTCTTTATTCCTTATGGTGTAACTCTTCTTCAGGTGGAAGCCCTTACTCTCTTTTTTCACTGTAGACTTATTACTCCTAGTTGTAGACAATTCTTAGTAGGTGCTTCCAGACTATCCCTCTGTCCTCCCCTGACCTGAGTCCACTCTGCTCCTTGGCCTCTCTCTCTCTCAGACCGTGACTTCCTTGAGGGGAGGGGACATGGCTTATCTCCACTTGACTAACAGTGGTGATAATAATCTGGTAATAACCAAAGCTTGCTCAAGCCTGAAACATGACTCGGGTGACCTTTGAAAATGGTTCTAGGCAGGAGGTTAAGAGTCATGCTTCAGGAAAATGAGGGATCGCTTTTTTTTTTTTTTTTTTTTATGAGCAAAAAGGAAATGAAGTGCTCTCGGTCTACATCAGCTAAAGGATCCCAGGAATTTTTGAATCCCATCTTTTCCTTTTCCCAATAAAGGGAACAGAAAAAGGGCCGAATAAAATGCAGTACCTTGTGGGTTTCCATGGTGACTGATCTTTTTTTTCCTCTTTGAAGATTGAAGGTATTTTTTTCCTTACCTCATAATTTTTTATGTGTCTTGTTTTATTTTGTATTGAAGTTTTCTCTAATCTGCATTCTTATACGGGTAGTCCAGATCCTATTTACCTGTAGGTGGAAGCATGAGGTCTTAACTGGCACTAAGGGGTAATTTCCTACAAAGGTAGAATCATGACTCTTGTGCATATATAAAAGAAACATATGCCAAAGATTTTATTCAACTCATTAATGAATGTGGAAACCAGTAGGATATTAAGATGGGTTTGAAGCGTATGTCAGGAGCTCAATATGGACAGGTAGTTTAATACAGGATAACATAGCTGGGTTAGATACAAAACTTTCCTACAGGGCAAAAAAACCCCTATAACTCCTGGGGTTATTTTTTCTACTAGGCAGAAATTACTTGAATCTCTACAGGACAAAATTCTTTTTTTTTTTTTTCAAGATTTTATTTATTTATTTGACAGAAAGAGAGAGAGAGAACACAAGCAGGGGGAGCGGCAGGCAGCAGGAAAGTGAAAAGCAGGGAGCCTAATGTGGGACTCGATCCCACAACCCTGGGATCAGGACCTGAGCTGAAGGCAGATGCCTAACTGACTGAGCCGCCCAGGCCCCCTCTATAGGACAAAATTCTTTAAGGTCTCATGGAACTTCCTGAGTCTTTGACTTTTAATGAATGATAAAGTGAGCAAACAAGGTACATTCCCCTAGACAGTCCTTGGGTGAAGCTTCTCCATTTGATATTCAAAGGATGTAACATCTACATTTTCCCCTTGTCTTTCACTCTTGTACAAATTTTCTTAACAGTTTCTAGATGGAGGATGAATATTTGGGGCGCATGTAAATGGAATCCTTTTTAAGAGGAGATGCAAGCTTTCCATTCACGATGGGGTTTCAAATAACATTAAATGCATCAGATACTTGGGCAGCTGGCCCAAAGGCAACCACACAACGAGGAAAAGGAAGATTTTTTTTTGACATTTCCATGGTTTTACACTGAACCATGGCACTGTTAAAGAATGAGGGGATCGGGCATCTGGGTGGCTCAGTTGGTTGAGCGACTGCCTTCACCTCAGGTCATGATCCTGGAATCTTGGGATCCAGTCCCTTATCGGGCTCCCTGCTCAGTAGGGGGTCTACTTCTCCCTCTGACCTTCCCCCTCTCATGCTCTGCTCTCTCTCATTCTACCTCTCAAATAAATAAATAAAATCTTTAAAAAAAAAAAAAGATTGAGGGGATGGTGATGGGTGCTAATATCCCAGAAGGACTGAATTGTGTTGTAACCCTGGAGTACGTGAGGAGTTAATAATGCATGTTTGTACATGCTAATACAAATATTTTGTGTATGAGATAAAGATTTTATAGAACCAAATGGAATCCCAATAAATAAATTGCTGAACTATCTGAATCATACAGAAAAACCTTGACAGTCATTGGAAAAGCTGAAAATAACGTAGGTTTTTTTTTTTTTTTAATCGACTTACTCTATTTTCAAAAAGTCAGATCTTTAGGAAACATCAAAGCAATATGTAGTGTTCATTTTGCATTCAAAAGCCCTTTAAGCTCTTTTGGAAGACCTGTAATAATGAAGAACTTGTAATAAGCTCACAAAAGACTCTTCTAATGAATTAGTCAATTTTAATACTCTTCAGAATTCCCCATAAGAACATCATGTTCTCTCGCTCTCTTTTTCTTTCTTTCTTTTATTCTTTTTTTCTTTTTTTTTTTTTTTGCAAAGCTTAGCTCTCTCCTCTCTTGACAGCCACTCCGAGATATTTTAGATTTCCTTAAGAGCAAGAAGGTTTCATTTATGAAAGACAGAATTATGCTAAATTAAAATCAATCATCATAATCATGACTTCTGCCTTCATACATACTGGCTGCCCCAAAAAGGACTTTAAAAACTGGCTTCCATTTTTATTTTGTAAAACAGTCTGGATCATACATGTTGTGATTTGCGCTCACAGATTTATCCTCATCCTGAAGTTTAGATACTCTACCTTAAATGTTCTGAGAATGGAATAGCAGCCATGTTACATATTTCTATTTCAAACTTCTATTACCATCTTTCTTTTCTGCCAAACCCTTCCTCTCCTAATCGGTGGGATTCAAATATATCTTAGCTAGCGATTGACTTATTTGACCAGCAAAATATAAACAAGCAGGAGACATTTTCTGCCCGAATCCTATGTCTGTACATATCCTACAACATTTTATTGTATTTATCCAAATGGCTGCAGTCTGTTTTCATCCTACAAATATTTTTCAAGCTCTTCCTTTGTGCCAGGTGCAGCTCTAGGATGGGAATGTTGAACAAGACAGAATCCCTCACCAAGGAAGAATGCGTTTCAGTTGAAGAGAATGGCTAATAAATAAGTAAACAAATTAATATTCTGTGTTTAAAGTGGTGCCTATACATAAAAGGATAGAACACACATTTATTCCCCCCTCAGTTACATCTGTTAGTCGTGCCAGCTGAATAATGAGAGACTATAATTGTGCTCTATTGCAGAGAAAGAGGTAGCTTGGCTGGATATCCAAATGTAGGATCAGGCCAAGAAAAAACTGGACCGTGGTTCAAGTTCATTTTTTTCCTACCAAATTGAACTCTCAGAAACCTTCCTTTCTGTGTTGTCCCCTCTATCTTCAATGCAGTAACAGCACGTCAAATCCTTCCCATACCTTGAATCTCTCTGTCACCCTTCTCGGACTCCAGCTGGAGAAAGTGCTCAGCTTTTCAGAGCTCATAAGGTTAGATGGGACCTACCTGGATAATCTGGGAGGGTCTCTATCTCAAGGTCCGTAACCTTAAGTACATCTGCCAAGTCCCCTTTGCATTTCATACTTCACGTTTTCACAGGTTCCAGGGATAAAGCCGGGGAGGAGGCATTATTTTGCCTACCACAGAGGGCCAGACTTTGTCTGTCACAACCACTCAATTGAGAGAAGCCATAGACAATATGTGAGGCGGTGTTCCAATAAAACTTTATTTACGAGCCCTGAAATCTGAATCTCACATAATAGTTGTGTCACAAAAGAATATTCTTTTTTGAGTTTTTTTTCCCCCTCAATGATTTAGAAAGTGAAAAGTTATTCTGAGCTCACAGGGTGGGGACAAAATAGGCAGTAGTTGGGATTTGGGCGGTAGGCTATACTTTGCCAACCTCTGATGTAGATATGAACTCCTGTCTCCCAGACGGGGAGCCTGTAAGGGGCAAGAATGTTCTCTGGCTTTTGCTGTACTATGGATGCTTCTTAACATGACAAAACATTTGTGCAAAGCCCTTACTTGTAGGAAAATTACAGATACCAAAGTGATATTTATGGAAAAGTGTCTATAGAAAATTTTGCTCAGGAAACTTAGTCCTTTCGCAAGAACAAAGATGTGCTATATTTGAGAAAACAAGTTCGTAGCGGGAGAAATACACGCTTTTGCTAAATTAGCTGTGTTCTACTTTGAGCTTTAATGACATCTTTAGGTAGGCAGACAAAACTAATAATAACAGTAATCAAATCAAATCTCATGCTTCAGGAGGTTAATAGATAACCCAAGATGATATGGGAGGTTTTTTTCTTTTGCTACCTCTCTATTAGTTTACCTGAAACATTGTAAATTCCGTTTACAGTCTTTTAAGATACAGGACCCCAGGGGCAGGACTTCGACATTAACTAAATTGGTAATACGATTAGATGTGTGGTAAAACCCATTTACTCACAGAAGCAAGGTATTGAAATTATTATGCTTCATAAAATAATTACATAATGAGGTATAATCTGGAGTATTTGCAATGTTCGAGAGGTTGGATTGGAACATATAATAATGATACCCCAATTTCTCAAATCTATGTATTAGGAACAATCAAATTTTGGTTTCATGTTATAGCCATTCCGAATCTAATAAACCATATGTTTTGGACCATGTTCTCCAGAAAGGGATCCTGGGACATTGACTCCTATACAGATGATTGATGAAGGAAAGTACTCCCAGGAGAAACCAGGAAGGGTGTGGGAGAGGTAGGGCATGAAGGAAAGAACCCAAGTAAGTGTGCAATTCAAGCGAAGTCCCGGCCTCAGGCTTATCTTGTGGAATGCTCTGGAACATAAATTATACCTCCAAGTTGGTTCAGACCAGAGGCAAGGAGCTACGACTTCATATGCCTGCACTGGGCCATCTGCTTGTTGAGGCCGCCCCAGGGCAAGTAAATGCCCAGGCATTTCTTGCTCTCTCCCCAAGTGGGCCAAGTAGCTTTACCAGCCCAGGGGTAGGGCTCCAAAGACTGTCCCAGGTGCAGGCTATTATAAGCAGAGCACACAGAAGTTGGGGAAAGGGGAGTTCACAGAAAATGCTAACAGAGGTCTGAGGGGATTTACACAGAGCGCCAACAGGGTTGACTCCACCATGTTTATGCAAATGAATGGGGATTTGGTTTTTCTGGAAGAAAACAAATTTAGTCATTCTCTCCTTCTCTCTTTTCTGTCTCTCTCACTCTCTCACTCACTCATTTCTGAAAATGCCTTTCCACACCCGGGGCTCATGTTCTCACATTTAATGGAGGAAAAGTCTTAAATGCTAGAAAGTTGCCTCTGGAGTTCCTAACTCCAGGTGGACGGGGAGGAAAACATAGCTTTATTTGTTTTTGTTTGTTTCAACATTTTCTGTTCATGCTGTTCATTTATTTTTTTTAATTTAATTTTACTATATTTTCAGTGGTTTTTCCATTCACCTGGTTTATTTTTTTTTAAATTTTATTTTTTTGAAGACTTTATTTATTTGACAGAGAGAGACACAGTGAGAGAGGGAACACAAGCAGGGGGAATAGGAAAGGGAGAAGCAGGCTTCCCACTGAGCAGGGAGCCCCATGCAGGGCTCGATTCCAGGACCCCAGAATCATGACGTGAGCCAAAGGCAGACGCTTAACAACTGAGTCACCCAGGTGCCCCTGTTCCTTTATTTTTAAATTTAGGTTTTGAATAGGTAAGGTTTTTCTGTGATTAAAAAACCTGGAAGCGGGAGCCTGGTTGGCTCAGTGGGTTGGGCCTCTTCCTTCGGCTCGGGTCATGGTCTCGGGGTCCTGGGATCGAGTCCCGCATCGGGCTCTCTGCTTGGCTGGGAGCCTGCTTTCTCCCCTCTCTCTCTCTCTGCCTGCCTATCTGCCTACTTGTGATCTCTCTCTGTCAAATGGGTGGATAAAATCTTAAAAAAAAAAAAAAAACGTGGAAGCACAAAAAAATATACAGTGAAAGTCTCTTCTCTTGCTGATCCTTGCCACCCACCCCTGCCAAGATATCTGCCCTTGAATGTGGACATATAAGCAAATATGCACACAGACTTATAGTCTCCTTCCTTTTGTACCAAAGACAGCATAGTATTAAAACTGTTTTTCCTGGGGTGCCTGGGTGGCTTAGTGGGTTAAAGCCTCTGCCTTCAGCTCAGGTCATGATCCTAGGGTCCTGGGATCGAGCTCTGCATCAGGCTCTCTGCTCAGCAAGGAGCCTGCTCCCCCCAGCCCCCCCTCCCCCGCCTGCCTCTCTGCCTACTTGTGATCTCTCTCTCTCTGTCAAATAAATAAATAAAATCTTTAAAAAACCCTGTTTTGCCTATTAAAACCTGATGCATTTTCCCCCTTACTATATTTTAGAGCTCTTTCTGCATCAGTACATGGATAGTTTCCCCCACCATCTTTTTTATGACATCTGCATAGTATTCCATTGGATAGATAACATTTATTTATTTATGTAAACATTTATTTAACCAATTTGCTGTTGATGTGCAATGCTTTGTTTGCAATCTTTTGCAGTTACAAAAGGTGCCGCATTGAGTATTCTTTGTGTTTACAGCATTTCCTAAGCATGCTAATTAGTCATTGGAGGGCAAATAAATTTACAGTTTTTTAAAGTTTTTATTTACATTCCAGTTAGTTAAGATACAGCATAATATTAGTTTTTGGTATACAGTACAGTGATTCAATACTTCTATATAACAGCTGGTGTTCATCACAAGTGCCCTCCTTAATCCCCATGCCCTGTTTCACCCATCACCCCCCACTTGCCCTCTGGTAACCACCCATTTGTTCTCTATAGTTAAGAGTCTGTTTCTTGGTTTGCCTCTCTCTCTCTCTCTGTTTTATCCCCCCTTGCTTGTTTGTTTCTTAAATATCACATATGAATGAAATCATATGGTATTTGTCTTTCTCTGACTGCTTTATTTTGCTTAGCAGAATGCTCTCTAATTCCATCCACATTGTTGCAAATGGCAAGATTTTGTTCTTTTTTTTTATGGCTGAGTGACATTCCAATATATATATACATCACATCTTCTTTACCATTTATCAGTCCATGGTCACTTGGGCTATTTCCATAATTTGACTATTTTAGATATTGCTGCTACAAACATTAGGGTGCATGTTTCCATTTGAATCAGTATTTTTGGATTTGAGTATATACCTAACGATGCAATTGCTAAATCATAGGGTAGTTCTATTTTATTTTATTTATTTATCTATTTTATTTTTTTTTTTAAGATTTTATTTATTTATTTGACAGAGAGAGATCACAAGTAGGCGGAGAGAGAGAGGGAAGCAGGCTCCCCGCCGAGCAGAGAGTCCGATGCGGGGCTCGATCTCAGGACCCTGAGATCACGACCTGAGCCGAAGGCAGAGGCCCAACCCACTGAGCCACCCAGGTGCCCCTATTTATTTATTTTAAATTAAAGATATTATTTATTTATTTACTTATTTATTTATTTATTTTTTCATCAGAGAGAGAGAGAGAGAGCACGAGCAGGCAGAGTGGCAGGCAGAGGCACAGAGAGAAGCAGGCTCCCTGCTGAGCAAGGAGCCTGATTCAGGACTGGATCCCAGGACCCTGGGATCATGACCTGAGCTGAAGGCAGTGCTTAACAGACTGAGCCACCCAGGCGTCCCTATT